>NC_140175.1:71347614-71538988 GCF_963971535.1 Notolepis coatsorum
TGGGGAGTTAGATGGAGGACTATGCTAAGGAGGGCGGTCGCCATCACTGGAGGGTTATTTCCATCAACGTGTATTGACCCCTATGATTGGTTGTGATATTATAAAGGGGGTTGGGAAGTTTGGCTCACCATAATAAACCGGAAGTAACTAGCCTAGGTGTAATTTTAGACTCTGATTTAAGTTTTAATACCCACATAAATAAGGTGACCAAAACAGCCTTTTTCCATCTAAGAAAGATTGCTAAAGTTCGATTGTTTTTAACCCAACAGGATGCTGAGAAATTGATTCATGCTTTTATTTCAAGCAGACTATTGCAATGCTCTTTTTACTGGTCTTCCAAAAAAATCAATAGACAAGCTACAGCTAATTCAGAACTCTGCTGCTAGACTTTTAACGAAAACAAGGAAGAGAGAGCATATTACTCCAGTTTTAGCAGTGTTGCATTGGCTCCCTGTATCTTTTAGAATTGATTTTAAAGTCCTTCTACTTGTTTTTAAAGCTCTTAACAATTTAGCACCATCGTAAATTTCCGATCTCCTGTCCTTTTATGTCCCCTCACGAGCCCTAAGGTCCTCCACAGCTGGTCTTTTAAATGTTCCTGGGGTGCCCCAAAGGAAAATTGGGGCATCTGCTTTTAAATTCTATGCACCACAGCTGTGGAACACAATCCCAAAAAATATTAGAGAGGCTGGCTTAGTGGACATTTTTAAACGACAGTTGAAAACATACCTTTTTAATATTGCTTTTAATTAGCAACTCTTTTTATTATTTTCTTTAATACTCGATTTTATCCATTTTCTTTACTTGTGATTTTAGACTGTGTGGTTTACTTTATGTTATTTTTTTAATCTGCTATTATTCATTGTTTTATCTTTCTATTATCATGTAATGTGAAGCACTTTGGGCTGCATCTTGTATGAAAAGTGCTATATAAATAAAGTTATTATTATTATTATTATTATTATTATTATTATTATTATTATTATTATTATTATTATTATTATTATTATTATTATTATTATTATTATTATTATTATTATTATTATTATTATTATTATTATTATTATTATTATTATTATTATTATTATTATTATTATTATTATTATTATTATTATTATTTTCCATGGCAGCTTTTCACATTACAGGAATTCCAAACCATCTTTTATTCCCAAGAAACCTGCCTGTAAAACATACACTGTCCAGTGATGGTGGTGTCACTTTGGCGTCACCTGACATCACGTTCCCGGAGCCCTATAGACCATTTTAGAAGTATTCCGCTCCTATTCCGTTGCCAGGGGAACAGCTTTGGCCCCTGTTTATTTCCTGTCAGCAACTGTATTAACAAACACTGCAGCAGGACATACAAAGGGGCCTGTTTAGAACGTGTATGTTGCCAAGTTAGAAAAGGTCTCTACTGAAATGGACAGGGTAGTGTGTGATAGAGCCTAATGTAGCCAATATATATACATTACATACATAACAGATGGACTACACATAACACAGAGCAGGCTACTGACATTCTCATATATGAGCCAAAAACTATATATACCCAATTATGTGCAGGGATGTCGGATGTGTACAAAACAAAGAGCATGACATCAGACTGAGAGTAGATGGCCATACATACATCAAACATGTATGTAACTGAGGGGTACAATTCCCTGACTGTATTACTAGATATGATACTTACTACCACTACCTTTGTACTTAATATTCGGCCACCCAGTACTCGGCATAAATATATTATGATGAACACTGTCACGTAGATGAAACGGATCCAACACAAATGTACGAATTAGAAATAGGTCTTTATTTCTACACAACGATGGTGTGTAGAGCAAGCACTTAATCAAATCAATCACATTTATGAATGGGAATTAGTATGCACTTTTATGGCAAGAGTATTCGTCGGTATATCAATAGAGAATGTCCAATCTCTGAAGGCGCAGGTGGTACATATACGACCTGGAATAGTGTAAGGAATAACAGCAATGATACTTTAATGATTATAGACTGGATACACTAGGGGGGGGTTAATCCGGTCGCTTGTAAGCCGACAGGAGTAGGAAGGGGGGGGGGGGGGTAGAATCCGGCTGCCTCATCCGGCCAAGGGTATCCCAGGTGAACCCACTGTAGTGCCGTTCAATGCGCCGGCGATCCTTGGACCACAGATGAAAGCAGGTGGACTCTTTGTGGGCCGGCGTCCTCCGGTCCACGGAGGAGAGACGTGAAGCGACCTCGTCTTGCAGAGCGTCTCCTCACCTTCCGTCCTCTCCAGGGGGGGGGGTTCCAACACACGGCAGTGTCGGGGGTCTTTATCCATGGAATAATCAATGTATACAAAGCATAATCCGTGCCGGGGAAGGCGGGCTGTCGTCGGTAGAATAATCCGGTATACAGGTCCACTCGCTCGTCGGCTCTGGGGCTCCTCGGGTGCAGCTTCACGTGGGGTCAACCACCCTGGATAAGCAGCCAGTTCTCTGCCCGAAACGATGGGGTGCTGACTACGGTAGTATTCTCACCGCACGAAGCACTATATATTAACAGACTATTATTAGCTTAATAGACTACGTCCAACTCGACGATATAGTGCCAAATATGACTATTCAAATATTAATATACACGATGTCTCAATACCGATGGTAGGCGAACTTGGCCTTACTCCCACACGTGGCGTCGCGGGGAGGCTTTACGTCTGTGACTCTATTGGAGGGTAAGAAACTGGACTGAAAAAGGAAGTCCTACTTTAGTAGCGCAGTATATATACGCACTATGAACAAATAGTCCCATTAGTGGTGCGGTAGCCAGATTCCTACGCGGAACTAGGACTTGTTCGTACATGTTGAGCGGTACGTTTGAACTGGGTCTGGGGGTATGGCAGCCTGGCACCAAGGTCTCGACCAATAGTAGAATGGAGACTATTATGGGATGTTCAGTAGGCTAGAATGGATATTCAATGCATATTGTACAAGGAATATACAAGGGATATCAGGGAATATTAGAGAATATACAAATACAATTAAATATATATATATAAATAAATATATATATTCGGTTTAATCTGGCCCTTCACAACAGCCACCCCCTGATTGGTCCCAGACCTAATCAGTTAAACAGAGACAGATTAATCGCGTTGTCTATTTACACATAAGGGTTTGCTGTAGGGGTCAGTCAACTTCACAAAGTCATAGGGTTATAGGGTCATGGTCATCATCGATTGTGTCTGGGAGTCGGGGCAGTTCTATGAGCCTCGCCACGGGACGGGTGTAAGTGCGACCCTGGACAAGCACTTCAGCTGCTCGGACCTTGCCGTCGGCACCGGTGATCACTTTGCTTACGCGGCCGGCCGGCCACATAGCTCTGGGCAGTGATTGATCAATAATCATGACGACTGTTCCTTCTGTCAAATTGTCTCTCTCCTTTACCCACTTCTGGCGGGTCTGTAGAGACGGTAGGTAGTGCAGTAGGAAACTGCTCCAAAACTTGTCGGCTAATACTTGACTGTACCTCCACATTCGTCGGCCGTTCGCTTCTTCAGGCCGGTACATTGTCTGGGGTAACGCGGGATCTAGCCGCCCCATCAGGAGTGTGTTGGGGTCTGCGGAGATAACAGTGCTCAATCCACAGAACACAGGCTTCTTATTCTCAGCCTCCTCCTGACTGGCTTCCCTCGGGATAGGCGTGGGCCACTCTCCTTCCGGGAGCTTTAGGAATGCTGGGCCGTCACTGTAGACATTGCGACGGGTGAGGTCATCCAGGGGCATCCCCCGGGTGATGACGTCAGCTGGGTTCTGTTTTGTATCAACGTAGCGCCACTCTGTTTCTCCGGTTAACTCTTCGGTTAAGTCTTGAATCTCGGTGACTCTGACTCCCACGAAGACTTTGTACTTGCATGAGTCCGATTTGATCCAGGCGAGTACTGTCGTGGAATCTGACCACAGGATTGTTCTAGACACCGGTATGGTGAGCTCACGTTGGATGAGCGTGGCTAGGTGCGCTCCGGCTAGGGCTGCGCAGAGCTCTAGGCGTGGGATAGATTGTTGCTTGCGTGGGGCTATTCTCGAGCGGGCGAGGACAAATGCTGTGTAGATCTCTCCCCCCTTTTCTTGGGCCCGCAAGTAGGCTACTGATCCGTATGCGACCTCTGAGGCGTCACTGAAGACGTGTAAGTCCATTTTACATGTCTCTGGCCTCACCGTGGGTGGGAAGTAGCTTCGGCGCATATTAACGCCTGGGAGTGAGTGGAGCTCCATCTCCCACTCTCTCCAGGTGGATGCAAGGTGTGCGGGAATGGGGTCGTCCCAGCCCTGGTCCTTGTCCCACAATGCTCGTACAATCATTTTTGCCCTGGTGGTGTACGGTAGAATACATCCTAGCGGGTCATATTGTCGGGCGAGTGTTGTGTACACACTCCGTCTGGTGGTCGGCGCCGCCGCCGGCCTTCCCTGCTCCGTAGTCAGGGGCTTGTGTCTGTAGTGAAGCGAATCTGTTTTGAATCGCCACACCAATCCCAGGGTCATCTCCTGGGCTTCTCCCGGGATTGTAGCCATCCAGGTCTCGCTGCTGGCTGCCTTGTCCTCGGAGGAGAGGCTGCGCAGTACTTGCGGATCGCTGCTGGCCCACTGCCTGAGATCAAAGCCGCCTTTGATCAATGAGGCGCGGAGTTTAATCAGGAGAGCCTCGGCTCCTTCCTGGGTTGAAAGGCTTTGTAGACAGTTGTCTACGTAGAAGCTGTTCTTTACGCTGTGTCGGACCTCTTCGTCCGCTGCTGGGTCCTCTGCTACATGTTTCTGTAGTGCAAATGTAGCACAGCAGGGGCTGCACGTCGTTCCGAAGGGGAGGACTTCCCATTGGTAGATGGCTGGGTGCTCATCTCCTGGCTTCTCTCTCCATAGGAACCGTAACAGGGGCTTGTCCTCCTCTACTAATCTCACCTGCAGGAACATTCCTTTAATGTCCCCGCTGATGGCCACCTTTTCCTGGCGGAAGCGGAGTAGAACGCCGAGTAGGGAGGGGCCGAGTGTGGGACCGGGCAGTAACTCTTTATTCAGATTTTGGGATCCGATCTGGTAGCTGCAGTTAAATACTATGCGGTCTTTACCGTTGTGATGGACCTTGTGGTGAGGCACGTACCACGATTCAGTGGTCTGGTCAGCCTCTTTAATGTCCATCTTTGTGACGTGTCCCGCTGTGATGAGCTTCTCAATCTCAGCGCGGTATACACTCTCTTGGGCGGGGTTCTTGGCTAAGCGCCGCTCCGTGTTCAGCAGGTACCGTTCTGTGGCGTCTGTCTTGGCGTGGAAAGTAGGCATTCCTTCTCGCCGCAGGAGTGGCGTGGCGTATCTCAACACGCCGTTGACCGGGACTCTCTTGGTCCCTGTCTCGAGGAGGTGAATGGCGTAAATGTCATCTTTAGAGCGAATGTCTTTCTTTCCGTTCTTAAAGGGCATTTGTTCCAAGGTCCATAGCCGCTCTACGTGTTGCAGGAGTGCGGTTTCTCCCTCTGTGACTCGGGAGTGGAGACATCTAGTGGCTGTACTTCGGTTGAGAGATTTGGCGAGCGGGCCTTGGAGAGTCCATCCCAAACGGGTCTCGACTGCTGCAGGACAGCCTCGGGGTCCGGTATGAACCCGGTCTATCGGGACAATGAGGTCTGCATGGTCGGAGCCTATCAACAGGGTCGGCATAGCATTGTCTATGAGCGGGATCGGTAACTTGCGCAGATGTACATATTTCTCCATCAGCTTGGCGACGGGGTATGTGTACCGCGACAGTCCTATTTCTTGGCTGGTGAAAGCGTCTGTAATCTGGTACCGTCGCTCAGGCTGGCCGCTTGCTGCGATAGAGAATGAGACATTCTCGCCCTTTATCGTCTTCAAATCTCGTCTTATTGTCCGAATTGTCATTTGGGTTTCGCTTCCCCGCAGCCCTAGCTGGGCCGCAGCGGAGGCGAGCAGAAGGGTCTTCTCTGACCCGTCATCGAGGACGGCGTAAGTGTCCAGGACTTTATTCTGGTAGCTTAGTGTCACACGCACTACTTTTAGGAGTACTCGGGCTCCACTGCTGCTGGCGGGATCGATGTACATGACGCTCGCTTTGCTGCTGGATGGTGCGGGTGAAGGGCGCCGTCTGTTACTGTCGTGAAGTATGTCCAGATGGGCTCCATCGCACTTGGTGCACCTTTTCTTTAAGCGGCATTCGGCTGCCATGTGTGAGCGCGCACAGCGAAAACAGCGCTTGTTGGACTTTATCCATTGACTTGCTTCCTCCGCGTTCAGCTTGGGGAAGGAGTCACATTGCGCTAGCCAGTGTTCTTTCTCACAGTAGGGGCACACTATCTTCCACTTCTCCGTTCTGGAGGGGGTACTGTGGCTCCTGCTGCTCGGTACTGACTCCGATTGGTGCATCACAGTCACCGATCTTCTTCCATCATTTAGTCGTCTGGTTCCTTCTCTGGAGCCAGGGGTGCTCCGTCCGAATGTATCTAGCCGTAGGCTGCTGACTTCTCTCGCCAGGAAGTCTGCTAGATCGAGGAGGTTCGGTTCGGGGCCATTCGGGTCTCGGTGGTCTCTCTGCCGCCTAAAACGCTCCTGTCGAGCGGGAGGCAGCTTCTCCAAGATCCTTTCCACATTTGAGTTGGCGTAAAGTTCATGCCTCCCCTTCTCTCTCTGCGCTCCCAACATCCCTACCAGGGACTGCACTCTGATGGACAGGTCGTCCAGTGCTCGATTGTCTATTGCTGGGGGTAAGCGGTCGATGTGTCGGATCTCCTGGATCACGTAATCCCATATGCGCCCATACCTCTGGTCCAATGCTACCAGCGCTGCTGTGTATGGGGTGGTGGAA
This sequence comes from Notolepis coatsorum, assembly GCF_963971535.1. NCBI lineage: Eukaryota > Metazoa > Chordata > Actinopteri > Aulopiformes > Paralepididae > Notolepis > Notolepis coatsorum. Next base: position 71,354,461 of record NC_140175.1, read on the forward strand.
GTCGCGTAGGCGAGCGCTATATTATGTGCGCGGGGTACCTTTAAGTGCTTCAGTAGGATGGCGTATTTGTGGCGTTCATCCAATACATCCACCAACATGGTCTCCAGACACATGCGGAGTTCTGTATACTGGGCCCGGTTCTCTTGGGTGAAGTCGGGTACCATAGGCGTGCCAATGTATGACGCTGACTGTGGATACATCGGCGAGCGTTGGGGGAGAGGCCTCCTAGGCGAGTCTCCTCCCGCTCCTTGGTATGGGCTGGTACCGGCAGTGTACCATGGCCCGCTTGTCCAGGTGCTGTTCCTCGGTGCGGGTCGTGCGTCGTGCTCACCCGTGTATAGAGTCGGGGGTCTGTAGCGCAGCTCTGCGGGAGTATAGCCTGGGCTGTACCGGACCTCCTGGTCCGGTAGAGTACTGTGCTGTCGTCGGGCGTGGTTCTCCTCCTCTTCCTCTTCGTCTTCAGTTAGGTCATCCAGTGCTTGTAGTCTCTGGTTTAGCCTCTCCACAGGATATGCTGCTCCTTCCCGGTTGCTAGGTCTCGCTTGGACCGGTGGGGGGAGGTGGTCTGTGGGGGGTATAGACCTCGTCTGTTGGTCAAGTTCAGGGTTGTTTACTCGGCTAGGGGATGCCGCCCTGGAGGTGTGTCTAGACGAGTTCCTGGAGCCTCTGGCGGAGGGAGAGGGTGTTGTCCGTCTGATCAGCTGTTCTATTAGTTGCGCTTGCTGTCTGTCGCGCTCTGCGTCCCGTAGAGCACCAGCAGCTGCTCGCTGGCTGTCTGCTCGGTCTCGGGCCACATTCTCTTCCCTCTGAATGCGTCTTATTTCTAGACGTATATGCTCTTCTTCGCTCCGCTGCTGGATCTGCAGTCGGTCGCGTTCAGCAGCGGCGTTCAGGCTGATGAGGAAGGCCTGCTGTAGGGTCCTCTCTGCCTCGCTGGGAGAAGGCGGTTGTATAGGGGAGCCTTCCCTCGGGGTACTCCTTGCGGAGCCTTGGAGCTCTATCTCCACGGTGCTCTCCCCGTCTTCTTCCGTGCCGAGTTCTCTCTCGGTAGCGTTGTATTCCTCCCGGGACTCATCGGGGACTACTTCTTCAGTACTGGCGGGGTGTGAAGTCATGTCTGGTTCCCACTGGTCCCCACCGTGAACTTGGTCAGTTACATTAGAACCCGTAGGGGCCTCTATGGTCGGGGTAGTCTGGGCGTTGGGGTTAGACATACTTTTACTTTCTAGTTTTACCGCGTTTACTGTTAGTAGAAGACTAGGTTGTTGACTGACAGCGTAAGCCTCTAAGTACTGAGGGAGCCGTCGTTCGCGCTGCGGGCGTTGGTTAGGAGGATCGTTTCGTGGAGTGTTCATCATAGGCCATTTCAATATTAATAACACTATATTAATATTACACTAATTACCCTCCGGCTCGAAGGACCAATTGTAACTGAGGGGTACAATTCCCTGACTGTATTACTAGATATGATACTTACTACCACTACCTTTGTACTTAATATTCGGCCACCCAGTACTCGGCATAAATATATTATGATGAACACTGTCACGTAGATGAAACGGATCCAACACAAATGTACGAATTAGAAATAGGTCTTTATTTCTACACAACGATGGTGTGTAGAGCAAGCACTTAATCAAATTAATCACATTTATGAATGGGAATTAGTATGCACTTTTATGGCAAGAGTATTCGTCGGTATATCAATAGAGAATGTCCAATCTCTGAAGGCGCAGGTGGTACATATACGACCTGGAATAGTGTAAGGAATAACAGCAATGATACTTTAATGATTATAGACTGGATACACTAGGGGGGGGTTAATCCGGTCGCTTGTAAGCCGACAGGAGTAGGAAGGGGGGGGGGGTAGAATCCGGCTGCCTCATCCGGCCAAGGGTATCCCAGGTGAACCCACTGTAGTGCCGTTCAATGCGCCGGCGATCCTTGGACCACAGATGAAAGCAGGTGGACTCTTTGTGGGCCGGCGTCCTCCGGTCCACGGAGGAGAGACGTGAAGCGACCTCGTCTTGCAGAGCGTCTCCTCACCTTGCGTCCTCTCCAGGGGGGGGGGGTTCCAACACACGGCAGTGTCGGGGGTCTTTATCCATGGAATAATCAATGTATACAAAGCATAATCCGTGCCGGGGAAGGCGGGCTGTCGTCGGTAGAATAATCCGGTATACAGATCCACTCGCTCGTCGGCTCTGGGGCTCCTCGGTGCAGCTTCACGTGGGGTCAACCACCCTGGATAAGCAGCCAGTTCTCTGCCCGAAACGATGGGGTGCTGACTACGGTAGTATTCTCACCGCACGAAGCACTATATATTAACAGACTATTATTAGCTTAATAGACTACGTCCAACTCGACGATATAGTGCCAAATATGACTATTCAAATATTAATATACACGATGTCTCAATACCGATGGTAGGCGAACTTGGCCTTACTCCCACACGTGGCGTCGCGGGGAGGCTTTACGTCTGTGACTCTATTGGAGGGTAAGAAACTGGACTGAAAAAGGAAGTCCTACTTTAGTAGCGCAGTATATATACGCACTATGAACAAATAGTCCCATTAGTGGTGCGGTAGCCAGATTCCTACGCGGAACTAGGACTTGTTCGTACATGTTGAGCGGTACGTTTGAACTGGGTCTGGGGGTATGGCAGCCTGGCACCAAGGTCTCGACCAATAGTAGAATGGAGACTATTATGGGATGTTCAGTAGGCTAGAATGGATATTCAATGCATATTGTACAAGGAATATACAAGGGATATCAGGGAATATTAGAGAATATACAAATACAATTAAATATATATATATAAATAAATATATATATTCGGTTTAATCTGGCCCTTCACAACAATGTATATGACCACTGTATGGGAAGAAAGACTTAAACTGTGTGGGTCAATATTTGTATTGTTATAACCTGCATTGCTTTTACCCTTTTTCTTATTGTGAAGCACTTTGGGCTGCAGCTATTGTATGAAAGGTGCTATACAAATAAAGTTTACTATTATTATTATTATTATTACTGCGAGGCATGATAGAGACGAATGGCGGTTGGCACCAACGGGTGTCTGAGCGGTTCATAGAACACATTAGCGGGATGAGCTTACACTCACTATATCTGTAAATACAGTGTTTTTTCCTGTCTGATTTCTTCGTTGACCTCCACAGTAAAATTAGTAGGGGCAAGATCCACCTTTACAAAAGAAAATGTTTTGTTCCATATTAACAATATAGTTGTCCACTGTTGTAATTAAACTATCCTTAAACTGTGTTTGCTCAAGCATGCATGTTGCGAACAAACTAAACTTCAAATGATCGTTAATTTAACAGAAAACAAACATTGTTCTTAAGGAGGGACTCTTACCCTGCTTCACCACACATCTTGTACAAGTATTTATTAACTCCTTGTTGTCTGTACTGGCATGTCAATGTTTGAATAGTGTTAGTTATAAGCAAAAGTCACGCACACACGAGCACACGCACACACGCACGCACGCACGCACGCACGCGCACACACACACACACACACACACACACACACACACACACACACACACACACGCACACACACACACACACACACACACACACACACACACACACACACACACACACACGCACACAAACGAGTGCAAACGAGTTCAACACATTCTTCAACAGATTCGACCAGAGTGGCCTCCCCACACCCCTCCCCCCACCCATCGACACCAGCACCAGTTCACACCTACCAAGCACCCCCCCCCACCCACCCACACCCATCAGCACCGGCACCCCACCCCCAACAGCAGCAGCAGACTGCCCACCACCCCAAACCCTGACCATCACTAACAGCCAGGTCAGCAGGCAGCTCTCCAGGATTAGTGTGAATAAGGCCAGGGGACCGGACAACACCAATCCCAGGGTGCTCAAAGCATGTGCGGAGCAGCTGGCAACACCGCTCCAACATCTCTTCAACCTCTCCCTGAGGCTGGAGAGGGTGCCCCAGCTCTGGAAGACCTCCTGCATTGTCCCGGTGCCCAAGAAGGGACGACCCAGCACCCTCAACGACTACAGGCCAGTCGCTCTGACGTCACACGTCATGAAGACGTTTGAGAGGCTGGTCCTGCAACACCTCAAGCCCCTGGTGCGTGACTCCCTCTACCCCCTGCAGTTTGCATACCAGGCAAACATCGGGGTGGAGGACGCCATCATCTACATGCTCCACAGAGCGTACACGCACCTGGAGAAGCCGTGCAGCTCAGTGAGGATTATGTTCTTTGATTTCTCCAGCGCCTTCAACACCATCCAGCCGTCACTGCTAGCGGAGAAGCTCAATGCGATGCAGCTGGAGCACGGCTTGGTGGCCTGGATCAAGGACTACCTCACTGGGAGACCGCAGTACGTCAGACTAGGGGCATGAAGAGGCCCCCCCCGTTTCCCATCACCATCCGAGGGGGTGGAGATAGAGGTGGTGGACTCATATAAGTTCCTTGGGGTACACCTGAACAATAAACTGGACTGGTCGGATAACACAGAGGCCCTCTACAGGAAGGGACAGAGCAGGCTGTTCTTCCTGAGGAGACTCATGTCCTTCAACGTGTGCAATAGACTGCTGCAGTCATTTTACCAGTCTGTAGTGGCCAGCGTCCTCTATGCCGTGGCATGCTGGGGAGGCTACATCAACTCAAGGGACACCAACAAGCTCAACAAGCTGGTGAGGAAGGCTAGCTCCGTGGTGGGAGTCGAGCTACCTAGACTAGAGGTGATGGCAGAGAGGGGGATGAGAAGGAAGCTGGCTGCCATCATGGAGAACCCCTACCACCCCCTCTACGACGAGCTAGTCAAGATGAGAAGCACGTTCAGCCACAGACTCAGGCTGCGGTTAGACTGACTGATGTTTTCGTTTCGTTTTGAAGATGAGTTTAGCTGTTCCAGGTCGCAACGTAGCAGTAGGCGAGTCAGACATTCGTTTTGCAACCTGAGCACTTTCGTTTTGTCACCTGAGCACAGTGATGTAGTACAATGCCAAAGCAGTAGGTGGCAGTAGGTGACGAACATGAAGGCAATTTTCAACCAATCAGAACTTGAATGAGGACACTCCACATCCTGTTCAAAATCTCAAAAGCCACCATCTTTAAATGCCTCCGCGAGCCATTTTAGCCAATGAAGCATTATTTTTCAGCAAGAAATAAAGTGCAATAAACAAAAACGGATACATTCACTGTGTGTTCTGCCTCATTTGTTGATGATTTGTTGATGAAACAAAACTAACATCAACACAAGTGACCACCAAGAGCGGATAGTTTAGTCTCAAAAAAGATCGCTGATGTTGTTAGCTACATGCTAACGTGAATGGAATATGCCAGTATAACAGTATAGCATTGTGGCTAGCAGCTAACGTTAGTTAGCTAGCCAGCACCAGGATGATATCGGGAGCTATCAGTAGCTAGATAACATTAGAGACAACGCCTCATGTATTAAACAAAAGTGAATAGATGACTGGGCCATTTTGTTTAATGCTTGTTATGTTGAAAGAGGGGCTCTGAGCTAACAGGGTCTGGTAGCTAACGTTAGCTCACGTTAGCCAGCTGCTCATGCAATCGTTAATGCTAGCAGAATGAATGAATGTAAACTTTATTTAACATATTGCAGAATGGGTACAATACAATACGGCTCAATACAAACAATTGTTAAGGGAATGCAGACTGTTGTAGCTTGGACTGGGGTCCTTATAACAATAACTTGACAACACATGGTAGCTGCAGCTATAGCTCTGTTGTCACCGGACGTTGGCTCCGCGCAGATTACACGACGCGTTGTCGGCGAGTTTTTGGCGTTTTTCCAAAACGGAAACACAATTTAGCGTTTTCAGTAGGGCCAAAACGTTTCCTGCCAAAACGGCATTTCTATCTAACAGGGACAGCAAACGTATTCAAAACGTATTCAAAACTAACACAAAAACAGTCTGTGTAACAAGGGCCTCATACCCCCCCGACACTCAACTAACCGCCTCGGACAGTCCTTCATACCAGCGGCCATCAGGCTCCACAACAGTGGGCAGCGACTAGCGGCCTCCAGGCACCACAACAGGGGGCTGCCGGACATTGACCTAGGACTAATAGGAACCCAAGGATGACAACTACCTTAGGCATACTGCACCTTATGTGGATACTGTGATACTGTGAATAATGTATATTTCAGTGGATACTGTGTTACTGTGAATAATGTATATTTCAGTAGATAGTAAATTATAACACTACCTTATGCATACTGCACCTTATGTGACACTGTGAATACTGTGAATATATTTTCAGTTAGTTAGATAGTAAATTATATTGACCTATTTGTTTACACTGCTTGTGTTGTTTTTACTACCTGTACCCCCCCTTCCCCCATGCTGCTATGATGCCTGAATTTCCCCAAGGGGATCAATAAAGGAATATCTTATCTTATCTTATCTTACACACAATGTTGGCATGTTATAGTATCGAAGGTTAGTTTTGGCTTGTCTTCAAGCAAACACTCCTTATAATGACACCAAGAATGAATGACTATTGATCAGCTTGTTTACATGTTTAGCTAGTGACGTAACAAATTTGCTTCATAGGGCCTTTGATTTAAGATTAAGTTAAAACTAGCCAGATAAATAATATTGATATGTGTATTTGAGACATCTAGAATCAATGTAACTGAGGTGACTGATAATATAAACAAAAGCTCACAACAGACCAAAACCATTTGGGTTTTGGTATAAACAGAAAGGTAACCTGACACACACACACACACACACACACACACACACACACACACACACACACACACACACACACACACACACACACACACACACACACACACACACACACACACACACACACACACACACACACACACACACACACACACACACACACACACACACATACACTCTCTTTCCCACACACACATATACACACACACAAGCATGCACACACTCTCACTCTACATCACACACAAACACATACAGAGACACACACTATACACACAGAGACACACCCTACACACTGTGACTAGACACTAGAGACACACCCTACACACTAGACATGGAGGTGGTGTCTATATGTACATTCATAAGGACACGAAATGCATTAACCGTACTGACCTAGATCATGAGGCTATTGAAACTGTATGGGTGGAAATTCTATCTGAAAGGGCTAAATCTGTTCTAGTTTTTACAGGCCGCCAGATCAAAATGGCTTTTATGATATGCTGGATGTGTGCTTAGCTGGAGCTGAGGATGCAGAAAAGATTCTTATTGGGGATTGGAACACGGATATGCAACAAAAAGATGCACCCGTCTTCAATTCCTTCAATAGGTTTTGTGATCTGCACGGCCTCAGCCAGCTGATCACCCAACCCACACGTGTATGTGAATCAACTCAGACTACCATTGACCTCATCCTGACCTCTGACAAGTCCAAGATCTCCAATAAAGGGGTTATAGCATGCGGGTTAAGTGATCATTATATAATATTCTGTACCCGCAAAAAGCTAAAACAAATCTAGAGACCTCAAAACCTACTCTAGCGAGGCCTTTAACCTTGAACTGGAGAGCCTGGACTGGTCAGATGAGCTCAATGGTACACTAGTTGAAGAAACATGGCTTGGTTTCAAAACCAAATTTTCAACAATACTAAACGACATGGCCCCCCTAAGAACCACCAGGGTAAAAAACCGCGCTGAGTCGTTTATGCACTCCGAAATATTGGCCACTATGAAAACCAGAGACAAAAAATGCTCTGAGTTTCGTAAAAGTTAGTCAAAGCTTACCAAAAGCACGAGCAGTGAACTCCAAGCCTACGTGACTGAACTCAAACTGGAAAGAAACAGACTAAGAAATTGTGGTAAAGCTTAGGTGGTGTTTCATATAAGGACTCGGACAGCGTGGCCATTTCAAGTAACGTCTTTATTATCTAACACAACTGCGCCTGCGCCACGCCTTACAGCAACAGCTATGGATGCCCGTAAGGGACATCCACTACATCTCCCCTTCTCCCAGGAATAAACCTAACATCCTCAAGTATAAACATCCTCCAGTATATTCAGACATCTACTACAGACATCCATTACATCTCTCCTTCTCCCAGGAATAAACCTAACATCCTCAAGTATATGTTGAAATACTCTAAAGAGAACCATAATGATGTAACATTACATAACATTCCCGAACAGATAATACAGGTAAGTGCCTTCTAGCTGTAAGGTGAAGCACTCCTTTTTTTTTTTTTTTTTTTTACTGAACGTAGTCCTTGAGCCATTCTGGCGGCTTTATCTGCCGTCTTGGAACGTCTCTCACTTTAGTCCCTGTACTCTCTCTCTCTCTAGTCAGGGCGCCTGGTGCTATTTCCTCCTCTGTTGTTTGCTCCTCCTGTGGAGTCGGTGTCTCTTGTGGCTCAGGGAGAGCTTGCAGATGAGCCCTGTTCCTCCTCACCACCTCTTCTCCTGCCCGGACCACATAGGAGCGTGGCGTGTCAGCCTTCCTGAGCACCATAGCTGGCCGTTTTGAGGTGGAGATCCACACCGATTGACCCGGTCTCAGTTCCGGCCTCTGTGTGGCCCGGTGTCTCTCATTAAAGTTCTGTGTCTGTCTCAGTTTCAGTTGGTAGTCCTTTTCCTGAAAGGCCTTCGTTTTGGGCCATTGTGGTTTCAGGTGGGCAGGCGCCTGTGGCAGTGGGGAGCGGAGCTTCCTGCCCATCAGGAGCTCAGCAGGTGATGGTCCATGCTGCAATGGTGTGACTCTGTACGCTAACAGTGCCCTGTGTGGGTCTTCATTCTTACTCAACAGCGACTTAGCCGTCTTGACAGCCCTCTCTGCCTCTCCATTGCTCTGGGCAAAGTACGGGCTACTTGTCACATGAGCAAAGTCATAATCTGTGGCAAAGGCGGCAAACTCCGCTGACGCAAACTGTGGACCATTATCACTCTGCAGGACCTCTGGGACCCCGTGTCTGGAATACATGGCCTTTAACGCCTCGATCACTCCTTTAGTTGTGGTAATGGGGGTTTTCTCTATTTCAATGTACCTTGAATAGTAGTCTACTGCTAACAGTAGACTGCTAACCGTCCTGAGAGCAGATCGCACGGCAGCCTCTGGGAAGAGCATCGGAGGTGGGGTCTGCATCCTCACGAACAATCTCTGGGTTAATCCCAAAGAAGTACATGTCCTCTCAAGTTCATGCTCCCCAGACATGGAACATCTCTCAATCCTGTGCCGTCCGTTCCACCTACCCCGTGAGTTCACCGCGGTCATCATGTCCGTCGTATATATCCACCCACAGGCAAATACTGGCAAAGCGCTGGTGGAATTACACGACCACCTCAACAAACAACAGATCAAGCATCCGGAAGCCGCGATGATAGTGGCTGGTGACTTCAACCAGGCAAATCTGAAAAAAGTGATGCCGTCCTTTTTTCAGCACATCGCCTGCTCCACAAGAGGGGGAAACACACTCGACCACTGTTACACCCCGTTCAGAGCCGGCTACAAGGCTGTAGCGGCTCCGCCACTGATGGGTGCTGCAAGCGCGAGCGATCACGACTCCATTTTTTGAATCCCTGCATACAAACAAAGATCGCGTGACGCCGTCGTGTCACGTGAGACAAAAAAGTGGTCTGACGAATCAGAGGCCACGCTCCTGGATGCGTTCGCAGATACGGACTGGGACATGTTTAAAGGAAGCGCCAGTGATGTCAGCGAGTAAGCTGATACCGTTGTGAGTTACATAACAACAGTAGCTGACGGTATTGTCCTCACAAAGAAGGCGCAGGTTTTCCCAAACCAGAAACCTTGGGTGGACAGCACTATTAGAGCAGCCCTGAACTCTCGCACCACGGCTTATAACCTGGGCAGAGAGTCAGGAAATATGGAAGAGTACAAGGCTTCAGTCTACACTCTGCGCAAGGCTGTTAAACTTGCTAAGAGGACATATGCTGAGAAACTGGAAACACAAATGGCACAAAACGACACAAGAGGCTTGTGGAGGGGACTGAAGACAATAACTGACTACAAAGTCAGCGCCCCCTCAATGGGGAGCGAAGACGCCTCTCTCGCGGACAAACTCAACTCCTTCTACGCTCGGTTCGGTGTAGACAGTGTCGCCGCTAGCCCTCTGGCTAGGGACGTCACTGGCGCACCGGCTGTTGTGGAGGGGGGGGGGGCAACCGCGGGGGGGCGGGGGCGCTCTCTCATTGTCGGAACACAGTGTGAGAAGAGCATTTATGCAGGTGAACACCAGGAAGGCTGCTGGCCCAGATGGTATAACAGGACGCATACTTAAGTCCTGTGCAAACCAGCTTGCCCCGGTGTTCACCGCCATATTTAATCAATCCCTGGCGGAGTCAGTGGTCCCTGCCTGCTTCAAGATGTCTACCATCATCCCTGTACCGAAGAAACCCTCCCCAACATGTCCAAATGACTACAGACCGGTGGCACTCACCTCTGTGGTCATGAAATGTTTCGAGAGGCTGGTCAAGGACCACATTTGTGCCTCCCTCCCCAGTGATATGGACCCTATGCAATTTGCATACAGGACAAACAGGTCCACTGACGACGCGGTCTCCCAGGTACTGCACAGCACTCTCTCCCACCTTGACCGTCAGAAGGGGGGCTATGTGAGACTGTTGTTCATTGACTACAGCTCAGCGTTCAACACCATAGTCCCCACCAGACTGGTGGACAAGCTGATCGAGCTAGGTCTGAGCTCCGCCCTGAGCGCCTGGGTACTGGACTTTCTGAGTGAAAGACCCCAGGCGGTCAGGGTGGGGGGTCAGACCTCCAACACCATCACCCTGAGCATCGGGTCCCCCCAGGGCTGTGTTCTAAGCCCCCTGCTGTACTCACTCTACACACACGATTGTGTGGCCAAGTTCAGCTCCAACTCCATAGTGAAGTTCGCAGACGACACGGTGGTGGTGGGGCTGATCTCGGACAACGACGAGAAGGCCTACCGGGAGGAGGTTGAGGTACTGGAACGTTGGTGCCAGGACAACAGCCTGCTCCTGAACATTGGTAAAACCAAGGAGCTGATCGTGGATTATAGGAGAGGACAGCAGGAGACACACACACCACTGATGATTAACGGGGCTACCGTGGACAGGGTGAGCAGCTTCAAGTACCTGGGGGTCCACATCTCAGAGGATCTGACATGGTCAACACACATAGACACAGTAGTAAAGAAAGCGAAGCAGCGCCTCTACCACCTGAGACAGTTAAGGAAGTTCAGAGTATCGGGGAAGATACTCCAGTCCTTCTACTCAGGAGCTGTAGAGAGCATCTTGACCGGAAACATCACTGCCTGGTATGGAAACAGCACGGCACAGGACAAGAAGGCCCTACAGAGAGTGGTGCGCTCAGCCGAGCGTACCACGGGTATTGCGCTACCTACCCTGCAGGTTCTATACAACAAGAGGTGCAAATCCAGAGCCTGCAGAATAATGAAAGACCCCCACCACCCCAATAACAGCCTGTTCCAGCTGCTGAGGTCAGGCAGACGCCTGCGAACCCCAGCTACTAGGACGGAGAGGCTTAGGCTCAGCTTCTTCCCCCAGGCCATCAGAGCCTTGAACAATGAACATTGAGAGCCACAGAAACTGAACTATCCACACACAAGCACACACAAGCACACACACGACATGCACGCTGAGCACGCTCACACACTAGCAGCCACTTTAACACTCATGCCGCACACACGCACACTTATGGCCAAGAGGAAAGGCCACTTTAAATTAGTATAACAACAGGAACAGTGTATTGCACTACTAAAGCTACCTAGCATGTCCTATATGCTCTGTAAATACTATGTACAGATACCGAGATGTCACACCATGTTACCTGTTTATTGCACTGTTGTTTTTTATTGGATTCTATTATATGTTGTACCACTGTATTTTTATTGGATTCTATTATATGTTGTACCACTGTATTGCACATCGTCGCGGGCAAGACCACCCGCATTTCATTGTATACTTGTAAGCCGTGACAATTAAAACTCTTGACTTGACAGGTAGGTGGTGCCCTTTAGGTAAAACATATCCACCCCTACCTTTTGCCACGGCCGCTGAGGCAATGTCGATGGCATCATTGGCTCTGGATGCCGTGTCTGACTCTTCACGCATGTTTCACACTGTGTCACTACCTTAGCGATCTGACTACTTAAACCCATCCACCACACTGACTGCTCTGCTCTCGCTCTGCACTTAGATATCCCCATGTGTCCCTCATGTAAACGTGCCAGCATTTCTGTTTGCAAAGTCTCTGGTACTACTATCCTCCGTCCTTTCATTAAAAGGCCTCCTGCACAGTATAGCTCACTCTGGTAGATCCAGTAGGGCTTTAGCTGCTGTGGCAGTTCCTCCTGTCTTGGCCACCCCTTTTTGCACTGCTGTATAAGCTGTCTGCAGACAGAGTCCTTTTGCTGTTCCTCAGCAATCTGTTGCAGCTTTGCCTTAGACGCTGGTAGGCCCTGCTGTACTGCCTCAACAAACACCCGTGCTTCTCCTTCCAGCTCTCTTTCCTCCTCTGTCAGTGTGCGCACGATTGGGGCCCTTGATAATGCATCTGCCGTTATCAACGCTTTCCCTGGGACATAGACTATGTGGTATGTATATCTCAGTAGTCTAAGCCTAAAGCGCTGGATTCTTGGGGGTAAGTCATCTAGTGCCTTCATACCTAACAGAGCCAACAGTGGCTTGTGGTCGGTCTCTATGGTAAATTGAAGGCCTATTATATACGAGCTGAGCCTTTCGCATGCCCATGTTACTGCCAGTGCCTCCTTCTCCACCTGGGCATATCTCTGCTCTGTGTCAGAGAGACTGCGTGAGATATACGCTATTGGGCGCCACTCCTTGTTGTCCTGCATTTGGGTGAGGACTGCTCCCACTCCAAAAGATGATGCATCTGCAGACACTCTTGTCTTAGCATTTGGCCTGTACTGTGCTAGCACCCTATCTGAGGCCAGATCAGACTTCACCTTTTCAAAGGCTGTCTGCTGCACCTCTCCCCACACCCAGGCATTCTCTTTCACCAGTAAATCCTGTAGTGGTTTGGTAGTGTCGGTGAAAAGAGGTACAAACTTTCCCATGTATGTGGCCATGCCCAGGAACCGTCTCACGTCTGCGACATTTTGTTGAGCGGGCATGTCTACGATTGCCCTCACTTTCTCTGGGTCTGGTGCTATGCCCCCTGAACTGACTTTGTGGCCCACGAACACCACCTCTGTCTGTGCGAACACACACTTTTCATTTAGGGTCAGACCGGCTTTCTGAAGCCTGGATAGGACCGCAGTGAGCCTCTCATCATGCTGGGCCTTATCTACGCCACATACCAGCACGTCATCTGCGTGGCATATTATGCCCGTCAGCCCGTCCAAGAGCTGCGACATGCGCCTCTGAAAATGTTCTGGACCAGAGCTGATTCCGAACGGCAGGACATTGAAACAGAAGCGGCCACACGGAGTAACAAATGTGGTGAGCTCTCTGCATTCTTCTGATAGGGGAATCTGCCAGAAACCTGAGCGTGTGTCTAGCTTAGTGAAGATCTTTGCCCCATTCAATTGAGCCAATGACTGCTCTACTGATGGTAGTATGTGTCGTTCTCTACATACCGCCTCATTGAGTCTAGTCAGATCCACGCAGACCCTGATGTCCCCCGTGGGCTTTATCACGGGTACCATACCCACACACCACGGCGTTGGCCTTTCTATCCTTGAAATTACTCCCATCTTTTCCATTCTCTCCAACTCCTCCTTAACCTTGTCTGCTAGTGGTATAGGCACTCTGCGTGGAGTAGTGAGTGCGTATGGTACTGCATCCTCCTTCAGGCGAATGCAGTAATCCCCCTCTAGCCTCCCCAGGCCTGCGAACACTGTGGGGAATTTACGCCTGAAAATGTCCCCTGGGTCCTCCAGTTCATCTACCAGTCGCAAGGCTTCAACTGCTGGCAGGCCTAATAAGGGTCTGACTAAAGAATCTACCACAAATACCGGCTGGGCAACCGTTCCACTTTTGTTCTTGAGCTGGCATGTGACTTGCCTTGCTACCTGCAGCACCATGTTATTGGGCCCATATAGCTTCTTATCTGTTGCCATCAAGGGGCCATCTCTGCTATATTTATATAGCCTGGTGGGGATAGCAGTGACTGACAACTCGCTCATCACAGACAAGCTGGATGTAGCCAATTACTTAAAAATCTTCTTCACAAACATAGCCACAACACTGGTAAACAAACTACCCTCCCACTCAGGGCATTTTGGGGTAGAACACATCATAGCCTACTACAAAAACCTAGGGGTCCGCAAAGACGATTTCAAACTAGAAATGGTAACAACAGCTGAGGTACTCAAAAAACTGAGCGCCCTCCAACCTAACAAGGCCACTGGCCATGACAATATCCCCTCCAAATTCCTCAGAGACTCGGCAGCCGCCATCACCCCAGTCATCACACACAGAATAAACCTCTCCATAAAACAGGGACACGTACCCAAAGACTTCAAAATTGCGAGAGTAACACCCCTGCACAAAAAGGGCAGCAAATTAGACCCAGGCAACTACCGCCCTGTTTCTATCCTTACCTCCATCTCGAAAGTCATGGAAAAAATAGTATACAAACAGTATACGAAAAAAATCAAATCTACGAATTCCAATCTGGCTTCAGAACATCCCACTCCACTGACACATGCCTTCTCTATTTAAACGACCACATCAAACAAGAGGTGGACGTGGGCAAATACTGCGGCATGGTCATGCTGGACCTACAAAAGGCCTTTGACACTGTCAATCACACCATTCTGATTGACAAGCTAAAAGCAATTGGTTTTGATAGTCTATCAGTGAGCTGGATGCAATCCTACCTGGAGGGGAGAGAACAGATGGTGGAGGTAAACGGTACCCTACCCCCCCCCCCCCCTCACAGTGAGCTGTGGTGTTCCACAAGGAAGCATACTAGGACCGCTATTGTTCCTAATTTATGCAAATGACATGTTGTCAGCTTGTGACTGCAACTTGTTCCTGTTCGCGGACGACTCAGCCCTGCTGGTCTCTGATAAGAACAAGTTACAGGTTGAAAAAACCCTCAGCTCGGAATTAGGCAAAATCTGCATATGGCTCGCTGATAACAAACTATCATTACACAAAATGCCATTGTGACAAAATGGCATCCAATGTAATAAAAAAAGTCAACCAACGAACTCGATTCTTGTACCGGATCTCCTCTCTGGTAAACAAGAATACCCTGAAGACTCTGGCAGGAGCACTCATTCAAGGGTACTACGACTATGCTTGCACCTCATGGTACCAAAGCACCTCAAAGGCGCTAAAAACAAAATTACAAACATCTCAAAACAAACTGGTCAGACTACTGCTTGACCTTACTCCTAGAACCCACCTCACCCCTGCCCACTTTGACAACCTAGGATGGCTTAGAGTAGACAACAGAGTACAGCAACTTGCAATGGGCCTGGTCTACAAGAAATGTACATGTCAAAATACTTCCCAAAGGTCAGTGAATACCATGACCACAATACCAGAGGGAGCTCCACAAATCATGTTAAATCCAGATTCGGCTCAAACAAGGGACTAAACACGTTTCGCAATTATGCCACATCAATGTGGAACGCCCTACCCAAAGCTGTAAAGGAATGTGAATCACTACCCACTTTCAAAACCACTCTCAAAGAACACCTACGGGAGACTGCAATTCGAAACTGGCCCCTGTAAATGTCCTAACCCAACCCCCTCCAATGTACAGTAAATAGACCTAACCCAAAAATACACAAGACCCTCTTCTTAGAACCAACCAAGTATGGTTTCGTCAATATTCCAATGTATAGTTTTGCTTGTACAGTTGTACAGTTTCCCCCACCTGCCTACCCAACCCCCCCCCCCCCCCCCCCCGCCCCACCTACCCAACCACCTCCAATGTACAGTTCCCCCCCACCCCACCTACACAACCTCCTCCAATGTACAGTTTCTACGTCAAATGTATATACTCTCTTTTTTAGACTCTTGTTGTATCACAAACAGTACTGTATTTGCACATCTGGCATGTCATAAATGTATAGATGTAGCAGTACTGTCTATCTGTATGTCGTGTATGTCATATATGTTATGATGAATTGAAAATGGGGGACCCTGATGTAAACAAGACGAAAGTCTTTCTCTGGTCTGCATCCCCTTAACAATTGTGTGTATTGAGCTGTACCCATTCTGCAATCTGTTAATAAAGTTTTCAATCAATCAATCAATCAATCAATCAATCAATCAATCAATCAATCAATCAATCTCACACACACTCATCAAAGACCACTGTCTCAGCTACAACAAGACAAACTGGTTTTAGGTAGAACCAGCTGATTTGAATAGGAGGGCGGACCAGACTGTTATGTTTATTCTAGAAAACTATAAAACATGCCGGTTGGCAACCATGTGGAAGAACAGAATGTAGCTGTCTCAAGATGGAACCATGTAACTTTGCTGTTGACCTGCTTTGCCTGCTGTCGAAAAAAAGCTACCATCATACAAGAGCCATTGTCTCTGAAACCGATGTCCAGTTAGAATTCTTCCTTGGAACCAGCGCTCTTTACCTGAAATCTACAGAAGCAGCACTCTGCACACAAAGTATACTTCACTAGCACAAAGGGTAATCCAATCAGCAGTACTGGTAACCTAAAGTATAAACTCGAATTAGATTAACAAACGTCTGGTCATGTCCGATTAAACACATAAGCCATGCAGGTAAACATTATAGATAAATAAACCAAATAAACATCTTTGGAATAGCCTATGTCGAAGGTTATTCTATAACCCTAGTTATATGAGTAATAGCGAGCGCTTTGCTCTATTGGAAGTGGAACTATCCCTTTAATCATATACTATCATGAAAACTTTCACCACGTGTACGCACCCATCTGCCTGACCACTCTCACATCCGCTCCTATATAAGCGGGGTCATGGCCATACTATCAGCTCCTTCCCCAGTCTTTCACCGCCGAAACGGAAGACCGTGGGGTCCTCAGTGAGTCAGAGCAAAGCGCTCGCTATTAATCATATAACTAGGGTTATAGAATAACCTTCGTTATATTTCGTATATAGCTTACGCTTTGCTCTATTGGAACACAAGAGCTGAGCAGAGCGGAAGCCCGACATATGTACCCGCTGAGGCCCCCTACAACCATCAGAATGCCGGGGAGGATCCGGGCCCCCCCGCCCCCCCTAGCGATGGACGGGAGGGAGATCAGACCCTGACTGTGCGAAGAGGGTTTAGCGCCTCAACGCACAGAGTGAGCAGGCCGTGGGACTTACCTTTGTTTAGAAGGGCCTGCGACTACTCAGACGCGCATCCCACATGCCACCAGGGAACGGACGTGAGCAAAAAAATAACATCACAGCCCCCAACATCGCGGGTCGGGATAAAAAAAAATAAAACCTGTGGCAAGGCCGTAGCAGCAGGGCGTGGAGAAAAGGGGCGGTCACTGGTGACACCACCCCCCACATCGCCAGCGTATCGGACAGAGCCTAAACCAGGTGAAGGCCCTTCTCCCCTTGGCACGCCACTCCGAAACTCTGAGGAGGCTCCCTCACTGAGAGGGAGGTTCTGAAACTCAGAGGAGGCTCTGAAACTCCCTGAGGAGGAGACTCTGAAACTCCCTGAGGAGGAGGCTCTGACCCAATATACACTACTGGTAGGGAGCAGAGTAGAAGACAAATAGTCTCTACTGCATTGCATCACCTATCCTTTACAATGACAGCGGTCTGCAGCACAGGCCCTGTAACTCACGGACATGTCTCTTGGCCAATAAGAAAGCGCGCTTGTGCTTCAATGACCTCTCGAGCCTGGGAATAAAAACCACGTCAATTCTGGTCTTCATGTAAGAGGAGAAGACAGCGATTCTCCCAGAGAGACCACAACGTGAGTAAAACAATTGAAAAAGGTTCATGTAACAATTGGACTAAGACTCTCTGAGGAGGAGGCTCTGAAACTCTGAGGAGGCTCTCTCACTGAAAGGGAGGTTCTGAAACTCAGAAGAGGCTCTGAAGCTCCCTGAGGAGGAGGCTCTGAAACTCCCTGAGGAGGAGGCTCTGACCCAATATACACTACTGGTAGGGAGCAGAGTAGAAGACAAATTGTCTCTACTGCATTGCATCACCTATCCTTTACAATGACAGCGGTCTGTAGTACAGGCCCTGTAACTCACGGACATGTCTCTTGGCCAGCAAGAAAAAAGTGCCTGTGACGTTTTCATATGGCCGGGGGAAACCTGTGTCCCACCTATCCTGATTATTTTATCCACCTCCTCACCACCTCACCCCTGATACGACGCCATAAGAAAGCAGAGCCGTGACACCAGTTGTATGGCGCGCCAGATGAAAGCACATATTTACCTGTAGAGTAAAAGCTTTACATCATGTACGCCAGCCACAGCCGATAACCTCGTTTGTGTAAAAAACTGGCTTTATCCACAGCTCTGGCTTATGTGTGAAAACTTGCCACCCGTTATTTTTATCATTACCCTTAAGCAAAGTAAAAATATCATCTAATGAGAGGGACTCAAGGCCCTTGGTCATATGCCACATATGTACAACTCTGTAGGCTAACACCCAGACCAGTTGTGGACTCAATGCTGCGTTTACCTAAACGT
This sequence comes from Notolepis coatsorum, assembly GCF_963971535.1. Classification (NCBI taxonomy): domain Eukaryota; kingdom Metazoa; phylum Chordata; class Actinopteri; order Aulopiformes; family Paralepididae; genus Notolepis; species Notolepis coatsorum. The sequence continues at coordinate 71,373,122 of NC_140175.1, forward strand.
TACATGAAACACACACACAACTCTCATCATACAATAAAAAACCCCAGTTCACACTCACGTAAGAAGAACACTGTCTTTAAGTAGAGAGAAGGACATAAGCCTTGGCCAAGTGCTAGAACTACAAGCCTTGCTAAGCTATACACAATAGCGACCAACACAATTTTCAAAGAAAACTGCACAACACTCCAAGCAAGAATCGCAACCCCAGCATTTGTAGCTGTGAGTTCACAATACATAGCACACGTCTAGGGTGACCAGATGCAAAAAGTCCAAAAGTGGGACAACAGTAAGATTTTGGTGGGACAAAGTGGGACAACAGTACGATTTTGGTGGGACAAAGTGGGACAGATAGATAATGTAAAATGTTTTATTAGAATAACTGCCATGGTCTTCACTGAATAGATTTAAATCAAAGGTTAAAGGTTAAATCAAAATAAATGCAAATTAAATACCACCTACCATCTGTTTTAAATATTCAAACGTCATCACTTGACAGGAATGTCTTGTGTTTGATATTCCCTGTTAACACAGAACTAGGGAAAACAGTGTAGTATAATACAAAAATAATAATACAAATAAATTGTGTTTCTATATTAGAATAACTGCCATGGTCTTCACCGAATAGATTTAAATCAAAGGTTAAAGGTTAAAACAGTCGGCTGACCTGTATGAATGGGAGTGTTGTACTGTGTGATAGACACTTGTTATCTCAGCTGCAGTGACCTTGTCTGTCTGGCTATCATTGTTTGGTTTAAAAAGAAACATATCCATAGATCTGGATGTTTCTTTTTGGTGAGCCACTTTCAAGTGAGACTCACGTCCACTGTGGCGCTTCAAGTTGTATTCTCGTCCATGCGCAATTGAAAACGAACTATGACACAAAACACAGAAAGCCTGCTGCGGATTGCCTGCCATCTGCCTCACCCAGTCATGTGTCGTTTGCCAGTCTTGGTTGTAACTGCAGGTCCGTTTCTTTTTACTGCTTTCCATCTTGAACTAGTTCGCTTGTAATGTTGTTGTGTTTTTTTTGACCAATCAGATTTGCGATATGAGGTAGCGTCACGACTCAGTCTCAGTCACGTCACAAGCAGGCAAGCAGCACGCTAAAGTACTATAACCAATCGGAGCAATGTGTGTGGACAAGAGGCGGGTTGCTACGTTTACTGTCTGTAGGGAGGGGCTTTTAGACGCATGTTTTTTTTTGGCTTCGAAAAGAGGGACATCCTCTCAATATGAGGGACGCAGGACATTTGGTCAAATGGTGGGACAGTACAACCAAAAGGGGGACACCTGGTCACCCTACACACGTCGTATCCCCCAAAATGCAGTGAAGTAACACACGTTTTGTTAAACAAAAACATTGTTATTAACCAAAAACATTCAGAGGGGGGGGGGGGGGGGGAAGAGTGGGGCATAGTGTAATGTCCTACCTGACCCTCGGACGCAGGATGAATGGCCGCAACAAATGGCTGGTGTTGAAATATGACATGTATAATCATGTAAATTTATAGCAGACATTCTCCCATTATTACACTATGCAAAGCCTAGTCGGTTCCCTTAGATTCTCTCTCTCTGGCCCACCACAGACCACTCACAGATCCTTATCAGTGACCATAAAAACTCACACACACACGCTGTAATATCCTCATCTTCCCCCAAGACACAAGGACACATTCTTCCCCCAAGACACAAAGACACATTTAACATATAGCCTTAACTCAACTAATTTGACACGAAATGCCACAAGTGACTAAATTATGACTTGACTAGGATTATCCCGCGATTAGAAGACGGGGCCAGGTAGAGTTTAAGTACCAACGATAAGACACAGACACATATAAATCTCCCTCCCTTTCAGACCAGAACCCCCACTTTAACTCACACACACACAAACACATCCCACACACACACACACACACACACACACACCAACACACACACACACACACACACACACATACACACATACACACACACACATACACCCAAAACACATCCCCCACTTTACACACACACACACACACACACACACACACACGCACACACACACACATACAAACACATCCCACACACACACACACACACCAACACACACACACCAATTATATGATGTGCCATGGAGAGAGGAGATAAGGGAACGGAGGAGGAGGAGGACTTCACTTTTTTCATTTTGGGACACACTTTGGCCGGCCGGTCAGATCACTCTGTGTTCAAGAACTAGTACTTTGTTTATTTCACCTATTATACCTTATTCACTTTTATACCTTGTTCATATATCTTGTTTTATACCTCCATTTAATCCTCAGTTTCCATCGAATATGGAGAAGAGGCGAGAATCCTCGCTCGGAGCCAGCTCAACGCTGCCGCTAAGCTGTCCGCCCCCGCTGCTCACCGTCGCAAGACGGGAATGAGAGGAGGCGAAGAGTCTGCGCCGCAAATCCCATGCCACCTATCGGCCGACTGCCCTCTGGCGGAGGAACCAGAGCCGGAACCCGGCCATCTCACAGGAGATAGGGGCTCGACGGCTCCTTTGCGACACACACTCTCCTCCGGACGCTGCTCAGACGCACCTGCCTGCCACAAACGTGGAGCCAGGGACGCCCCAGGGACGCCCCAGGACGCACGGAGGAAGCCGCAACAGTGAAGCGCTGGTGGAGGTTAGAACGGTAGTTGTCTAAGTCCTCCGGTGGTGATCGCTTTATTTTTTTCCGAAAATCAGTGAGAGAGAAAAAACAAAGCTACAATGTCAACGCAGCTCCTTTACCAACTAACTACTTTAACACTAAACTTAAAGCGGTGCTTTACACGGGCTTCGTGGTGAAAGTAGGGAAGGAGCTGATAGTATGGCCATGACCCCGCTTATATAGGAGCGGATGTGGGAGTGGTCAGGCAGATGGGTGCGTACACGTGGTGAAAGTTTTAATGATAGTATATGATTAAAGGGATAGTTCCAAATAATAGAGCAAAGCGTAAGCTATACGAAATATAACAGCACGTTGGGCCTAGTGAAATCTTGTGAGTTCAGGTTTTTCTACTGTACATCATCCAACAGCCAAAGAAAACACACCAAATGTAACAGAATGAGCATTATTATTACTTTATTATAAAAGGAATATGTTGAAATATGTGTAATTGAATAATAACCAAATAGTACTGTGGTGTGGGTATGGCTTGATTTAAAGATACTATAGATAACATTCAGCCACTAGATGTCACACTAGAGCACCAGCGTGTAATGTATTCAATATTAAGGTGCATTCGCTGTGGGGAAATGGAAAGTAGGGAGGGGATATGCACAAAACATGTAAACAACAACATTAATTTTGGACCCACAAATAAATGTTTAATGATAAATTAATTAAATGAGCTATAGGCTCCCCTGTCGATCTTGGGCAGAACTTGAACAGAAATCCAATCAGGGTCCCCACCTCCCTAAAACGCCACTCACACCGCTCATAAAAATCTAATAAAAACATCAACCCCACCATCATAGACTACTATCGTCCTGTCTCTCTTCTCTCCTGCCTCTCTAAATCTCTTGAACATGATGTATCCAACCAAGTTACTGATTATCTCTTACAGAATGACCTCCTAGTCCTAGACCCTAATCAGTCAGGCTTCAGGACTAATCACTCCACAGAGATGGCCCTCATAGCAGTCACAGAGGCTCTTCACTTAGCAAAAGACCGCCAAAAACCTTGGTGTTGTCCTCAACGATCGGCTGAACTTCTCCACTCACATCGCCGCAACAACCAGAACCTGCAGACTCCTGAGCAATATCAGATCCGCCCCTTCCTGACATAATGTCATTAAATGACCATCATGACCAATGAGCTGTCGCATCGTGCCATATTGTATGACAACAAACCATGTCATGAGAATACTAGGAATACAGTTGACAATGACAAAAGATGAAAGTGCAAATGACATGTGACTAAGGTGATCCAGATTTTAACCCACAATTAACAGGTACATGATATGTGCCTTTAGCTGCTGAGTCATGGCCCATACCTGTGAATGAATGAATGAATGAATGAATGAATGAATGAATGAATGAATGAATGAATGAATGAATGAATGAATGAATGAATGAATGAATGAATGAATGAAAACTTTATTTAACAGATTGCAGAATGGGTACAATACAGTACGGCTCAATACACACAATTGTTAAGGGGATGCAGACCTGAGAAAGACGTTTGTCTTGTTTCCATCAGGGTCCCCCATTTTCAATTCATATAGACATTTATGACATACACAACATACATGACATATAGGTATTTAGTACTGATACATTTGTGACATAAACGGTATTCAAATATACAGTACTGGTACCCCTAGATCCTGACAGAGTATATACATATGATGGGGATGGGACTGTACATTAGGAGGGGGTGGGTGGGAGAGAAATATACATACGGCGGGGAGGGAATATATACATGCAGTGGGGAGGAGACTGTCTATTAGGAGGTGGTGGGGGTTTTGGGCATTTACGGTGGCCAGTTTCGAATTGCAGCCTCCCGTAGGTGCTCTTTAAGAGCGGTTTTGAATGTGGGTAGGGATTCACATTCCTTTACAGCTTTGGGTAGGGCGTTCCACATTGATGTGGCATAATTGCGAAACGTGTTTAGTCCTTGTTTGAGCCGAATCTGGGTTTAACATGATTTGTTGAGCTTCCTCTGGTGTAGTGGTTGTGGTATTCACTGACCTTTGGGAAGTATTTTGACATGTACATGGGTACCTTAGTCGTATAGTGTATCTTGTAGACCAGGCCCATTGCAAGTTGCTGTACTCTGTCGTCTACTCTAAGCCATCCTAGGTTGTCAAAGTGGGCAGGGGTGAGGTGGGTTCTGGGGGTAAGGTCAAGTAGTAGTCTGACCAGTTTGTTTTGTGATGTTTGTAATCTTGTTTTAAGCGCCTTTGAGGTGCTTTGGTACCATGAGGTGCACGCATAGTCGTAGTACCCTTGAATGAGTGCTCCTGCCAGAGTCTTCAGGGTATTCTTGTTTACCAGAGAGGAGATCCGGTACAAGAATCTAGTTCGTTGGTTGACTTTTTTTATTACATTGGATGCCATTTTGTCACAGGAAAGATTTGCCTCTAGGATGGAACCCAGGTAGGTAATTTCGTCTTTCCTTGTGACAATATTGTCACCCACTGTAACTGAGAAGCCGTCGGTCTTGCTGAGTTTGTTATTTGAACCGAAGAGAATGGACTCTGTTTTGCCCATGTGTAATGATAGTTTGTTATCAGCGAGCCATATGCAGATTTTGCCTAGTTCCGAGCTGAGGGTTTTTTCAACCTGCAACTTGTTCTTGTCAGAGACCAGCAGGGCTGAGTCGTCCGCAAACAGGAACAAGTTGCAGTCACAGGCTGACGACATGTCATTTGCATAAATTAGGAAGAGTAGCGGTCCTAGTATGCTTCCTTGTGGAACACCACAGCTCACTGTGAGGGGGGGGGGATAGAGTACCGTTTACCTCTACCTTCTGTTCTCTCCCCTCCAGGTAGGATTGCATCCAGCTCACTGATAAACTATCAAAACCAATTGCTTTTAGCTTGTCAATCAGAATGGAGTGATTGACAGTGTCGAAGGCCTTTTGTAGGTCCAGCATGACCATGCCGCAGTATTTGCCCGCGTCCACCTCTTGTTTGATGTGGTCGTTCAAATAGAGGTGGCATGTGTCAGTGGAGTGGGACGTTCTGAAGCCAGATTGGAATTCGTAGATTAGATTTTTTTCCGCTAGGTACTTTTCGACCTGTTCGTAGACTATTTTCTCCATGACTTTCGAGATGGAGGTAATAATAGAAACAGGGCGGTAGTTGCCTGGGTCTAATTTGCTGCCCTTTTTGTGCAGAGGGGTCACTCTCGCAATTTTGAAGTCCTTGGGGACGTGTCCCTGTTTTATAGAGAGGTTTATTATAGAGAGGTTTATTATGTGTGTGATGACTGGGGTGATGTCGGCTGCTGAGTCTCTGAGGAATTTGGAGGGGATGTTGTCATGGCCAGTGGCCTTGTTAGGTTGGAGGGCGCTCAATCTTTTGAGTACCTCATCGGTTGTTACCATTTCAAGTTTGAAGTCGTCTTTTGTGGACCCCTAGGTTTTTGTAGTATGCTACTATGTGTTCTACCACATAATGCCCTGAGTGGGAGGGTAGTTTGTTTACCAGTGTTGTGGCTATGTTTGTGAAGAAGATGTTTAAGTAATTGGCTACATCCAGCTTGTCTGTGATGAGCGTGTTGTCCGTCTTTATGTTTATGTTTGAGAATCTGGTTTTAAGTTTTTTACTGCAGCCTAGTTGATTATTGAGTAATTTCCAAACTTTGCGGGGTTTGTTTTTGTTTTCCTCAGTTTTGTCGTTGATGAAATTTCTTTTTGCAGTTTTGATCATGGTGTTTACGTCATTTCTTAGTCTGTTTCTTTGAATTTTTAGTTCAACCACGTGGGCTTGGAGTTCACTGTTTGAGCTTTTGGAAAGCTTTGTCTGACTTTTATGAAGTTCAGAGCATTTTTTGTCTCTGGTTTTCATAGCGGCCAGTATTTCAGTGTGCATCCATGGCTCAGCGCGATTTTTAACCCTGGTGGTTCTTGTTGTTAAGTATTGTTGTGAATTTGGTTTTGAATCCAAGCCATGTTTCTTCAACCTGTGTACCACTGAGTTCATCTGACCAGTCCAAGCTCCCCAGTTCTAGGTTAAAGGTCTCTCTAGAGTAAGTTTTGAGGTCTCTAGATGTGACTGTTTTGTGACAGCCGGCCTTCTGTTTTAGCTTTTTGCGGGTACAGAAAATCATATAATGATCACTTAACCCGCATGCTATCACCCCTTTATTGGAGATCATGGACTTGTCAGAGGTCAAAATGAGGTCAATGGTGGTTTGTGTCGAATCACATACCCTTGTGGGTTGGGTGATTAGCTGGCTGAAACCGTGCAGATCAGAAAATCTACTGAAGGCCTTGAAGACGGGTGCTGCTTTACGCAGCATATCCGTGTTCCAGTCCCCAATAAGAATTTTTTCTACCCCCTCCACCCCAGCTAAACACACATCAAGTGTGTCATAGAAGCCATTCTGTTCTGGCGGTCTATAGATTGTGCCTACTAGTACTGGTTTCGCCCTATCTAATAAGACGTTTGATGAATTTGGTATCTTTGTGTATATACACACAGACGCCACCTCCATACTGGTTTCTATCCCTCCTGACTATTGAGTAGTGTCGTGGAATATATTATCATGTCCTTATAGATCTGTGTTGAGATATCATGTTATACAGCGTGACTTTCAGTGTGACCAGCTTGACTGGTTAATGTGTGTATGTCTCTTTAAGAAGACTCCAACATCTCCCCAGCCATAACAAAATTGTTGTTGCTTCCAGTGACTGAGAACCATTTTTGTTTACCTTCATCATCATATCTGATATTATGTTACGTCTGACAAATGTGTATTTAACATATGTCTGAACAGAACTCTTGGTCAGTCTATGGCCAGACGCTAATGTGTTAACATGTTGTCTCTGACTATAAACTGTCCTTTCATTGTGGCCACGGATGAAATAAACGTTCCTATTATTATTAATAATGACTCAGAATGATTTGTAAACGGCTCATCGTTTAGTCCTTTAATATTTCCCATTACAGATGGCAACGAGTGATGTTTTATGGGATATTTTTTTAACTAGTTTTATTAGATTTTAAACGATGGGTGTCGAGGTGGCCGCGGGACGGACTCTGCAGACAGGGTGAATCTTGGGATTCCAGGGAAGCGCTGCCCTGTCTCGACCTCCTCCGCGCACTGGGGGGGGGGGAGGACCGTCTGCGCCGTCCGTTTGGCTGTCACCTCCGGCTTGAACCATGGGAACGCGTGGGGAACATTCGGTGAGCTGTTGACATTCTGTTTAAAGCGTTTTTGTTTTGGAATCTATAAGTAGTTATGTTACAATTAGATTAGGGTGTCTAGATTGACCAGACAGCGGATGACACAGAGTGGTGCATTGTCGACGAGCAATCCGGGGGAGTACTATTTTTCCCTCGCCTCAATCCTCCGTGAAAAGGACGGGAGAGAGAGGACCCCTGTCTACCGACTGTCTTGTCAGCTCTGGCAGATTTTCCCGTGTGGATGCGTGCAGGAGTTTGATTTGGGCGGAGAGTTGTTGAGTTTCTGGGTCCAGATGGTGTCTAACACTAAAACATGGTATTGTTTTTCTTTTTGTGTGTTACCCTCTCGTTTTTCCTCTGAACACTTGGGATTTAAAGGTAGGTTCCGATATTAGGCGAGAATTACATTTGTATCCGAAGTAGGCGTGTGCAAAGTGTACTATGAGTATGTTGGAAATTACTGCAATAGTCATACAACAGTCCCGGAAAAGGGGGGGGGCTGGGTTTTATATCTTTTTAGCACTGATCTGTGTTTCTTTTTATTTTCTCACAAGGAGGCGGGAAGATAACCGTGCGTGAGACATTTTAAATTACTTAGGTCAGTCCCGAAATAAACTCATGGGCTAGGGTTTAATATCTTTAAATGCACTGATCTTTTTTATTGATATTTTTTTTCACAAAGAGGCGGGAAGTTGACCGTGCGTGAGAAATGCCATAGAGAGAGGACAGTTGTTTTTCTTGTGTGACTTAGTTTCTAAACACCTTATCTGGTCAAACTGCAGTTGTTTCTAGATGAAACTAAGATAAGGGCGTCTGTGCATGTACGCTGCTATAGAGCTTTTTTTTTCTCAAGTGTTTAGAGGAAGTTTTTTTTTGTTTACCACATATTTTATTTTATTTTGTTTTGTTTTTGTCTGTTAAGGAAAAAGAAGCATGTTAAAAAATGGGGCAGGGAGCGGCCTGTCTGATGACTGGGGAGAAAAGGGGAGTGAGAGAAAAACCTGACACTTTTTCTCTTCCCCCACGGCGGTGTGTTCGGGGCTTGCAGTGGACTCTGGCCTCGATGCTTTCCTGTGTGTGTCACCGGCCCTCCCGCCACGTCAACTGCCTCGCAGACGACCACCAACTCCGAAGCGAGGAGATTGGCCTCGTATACCACCACCACCATCCGCAACGGTCTGGCCTGTTTCAACGTCCACGCACGGGGCTAGCTCAATAGCAGCAGATGAAATGGCCAGGCAATTAGGGGAGCTGAGTCTGCATGCTCAACAGATGGAGCGGTCACAATTGTCGCTGATAAAGACGGTCGGACAATCACAGTTAGCCCTGGTGAGAACTTCCTCACAGCAGAGCATCCCGAGACGAAAGAGAAAGAGGCAGCGCAAACCTGCTGGTGCTTGTTTTGTATGCGGCCAGAACGGTCACTGGTATAAGGACTGTGCCTATAAAGAGGAATTTGAGGGGAAAAAGGCGCAGTGGAGGGCAGAGTTGCAAGGCGGGACGGAGCCATCAGCGCATTGACTGGACGGCACTGCGGGGAGGCATCGACCGGAGGACATGATAAGCACTGGCAGGCAGAGTATATGACACACACACACACATGTTAACATGCACGCACACTGTGAAAGGGGATAAACAATTCGCTATTTTATCTGCATCGTTTGTATGTGATGACATTGGCATGGGTGAATTTACATCATTCTAGTATCTTGTTATTGAACTAAAGAGCTGGACTGTTTTTGCTCATCATCACATTGTACCAGCCACCAAAATACTCATCAATATTTCAGTGAGAGAGTCTATAGTGAGAGAGTCTATATAGAGAGGTCTATAGTGAGAGAGTCTATAGTGAGAGAGTCTATAGTGAGAGGTCTATAATGAGAGAGTCTATAGAGAGAGGTCTATAGTGAGAGAGTCTATAGTGAGAGGTCTATAGTGAGAGTGTCTATAGAGAGAGGTCTATAGTGAGAGAGTCTATAGTGAGAGGTCTATAGTGAGAGGTCTATGGAGAGAGGTCTATAGTGAGAGGTCTGTAGTGTCTGTGATCAATTCATAGAATTATCCTACCTGGGGTGTAAAAGTACCCAGAAATTATACTTAAGTGAAAGTATGGGTACCGTCTCAAAATCTGAGAAAGCGGTCAAATCCAATGTTATCATGCATCACACCCAGAGTCCACAGTTAAAATAATGTCATTGAACATTGGACCAGATTGGACCGTAGGACCATGATCATCCTGGTTCTGCTACTTTCGGGAGACATTCATTTAAACCCAGGCCCGGTTATGACCAGAACTCAGGCTAGAAGACTTGGTCTGGCAACGCAAGAAGCGATGGAGGTTCCCATCGCGACCAACAGCATCTACAACGCAACCTGTGGCTACATCCACAGCGCGGGCGGCGAAGCTCCCCCAATGACGCCGCAGCAGACGAGCACACGTGAGGCAGTGACGAGAGGAGGTGAACCGAGGGTCGAAACCATGACGACCAACTCGACGCGGGATTTAAACATCTCGACGCCCGATAGCCGGCTAGCTAGCAGAGCTAACAACGAAAACAACCAGGAACGAGTCCTTTGTTGTTCCAGCACGGCGCGGGACCCGACCCCCCCCCTCCCCCCTTCTTTGTTGTTCCAGCACGGCGCGGGACCCGACCCCCCCCTCCCCCCTTCCCACCCACAACAACAAAGCCCCCCAGCCCCACACAGAGGAACAGACCACAAACGAACAATACTTCGAACCTGCCAACATCAATGAAATAACCAACGCCAATGGACTGAACATTTTTCACATTAACATTAACAGCTTAAAAAACAAATTGGATGAAATCAAACAATTATTCATAAATGGTAAGGCTAACATACTGTGCTTCTCAGAAACTAAGCTTGACGATTCTGTAAAAGATCCAGAGATAGAGATTGAGAACTACTCAATAATCAGGAATGATAGAAATAAACATGGAGGTGGTGTCTGTATGTACATACACAAGGACACCAAATTCATCAACAGAAATGACCTGAATCATAAATCAATTGAAACTGTATGGGTGGAAATCCTATTCGAAAGGGCGAAATCCCTACTGGTTGGCACAGTCTACAGGCCGCCAGATCATAGTGGCTTTTATGATACACTGGATGGGTGTTTGGCTGGAGTTGAGGATGTAGACAAAATTCTTATTGGAGACTGGAACACGGATATGCAACGAAAAGATGCACCCGTCTTCAAGTCATTCAGTAGGTTTTGTTATCTGCACGGCCTCAGACAGCTAATCACCCAACCCACACGTGTATGTGAATCAACTCAGACTACCATTGACCTCATTCTGACCTCCGACAAGTCCAAGATCTCAAATAAAGGGGTTATAGCATGCGGGTTAAGTGATCATTATATGATATTCTGTACCCGAAAAAAACTAAAACAAAAGGCTGGCTGCCACAAAACAGTCACATCTAGAGACCTAAAAACCTACTCTAGCGAGGCCTTCAACCTTGAACTGGAGAGTCTGGACTGGTCAGATGAACTCAATGGTACACTGGTTGAAGAAACATGGCATGGTTTCAAAACCAAATTCTCAACAATACTAAACGACATGGCCCCCCTAAGAACCACCAGGGTAAAAAATCGCGCTGAGCCGTGGATGCACTCCTAAATACTGGCCGCTATGAAAACCAGAGACAAAAAATGCTCTGAGTTTCGTAAAAGTCAGTCAAAGCTTACTAAAAGCACGAGCAGTGAACTCCAAGCCCACGTGACTGAACTCAAACTAGAAAGAAACAGACTAAGAAACGACGTAAACTCCATGATCAAAACTGCAAAAAAGAATTTCATCAATGACAAAACTGAGGAAAACAAAAACAAACCACGTGAACTTTGGAAATTACTCAATAATCAACTAGGATGCAGTAAAAAACTTAAAACCAGATTCTCAAACATAAACATAAAAACGGACAACACGCTCATCACAGACAAGCTGGATGTAGCCAATTACTTAAACATTTTCTTCACAAACATAGCCACAACACTAGTAAACAAACTACCCTCCCACTCAGGGCTTTATGGGGTAGAACACATAGTAGCTTACTACAAAAACCTAGGGGTCCGCAAGGACGACTTCAAGCTGGAAATGGTAACAACAGATGAGGTACTCAATAAACTGAGCGCCCTCCAACCTAACAAGGCCACTGGCCATGACAACATCCCCTCCAAATTCCTCAGAGACTCAGCAGCCGCCATCACCCCAATCATCACACACATAATAAACCTCTCCATAAAACAGGGACACGTCCCCAAGGACTTCAAAATTGCGAGGGTGACCCCTCTGCACAAAAAGGGCAGCAAATTAGACCCAGGCAACTACCGCCCTGTTTCTATTCTCACCTCCATCTCGAAAGTCATGGAAAAAATAGTCTACGAACAGGTCGAAAAGTACCTAGCGGAAAAAAATCTAATCTACGAATTCCAATCTGGCTTCAGAACATCCCACTCCACTGACACATGCCTTCTCTATTTGAATGACCACATCAAACAAGAGGTGGACGCAGGCAAATACTGCGGCATGGTCATGCTGGACCTACAAAAGGCCTTTGACACGGTCAATCACTCCATTCTGATTGACAAGCTAAAAGCAATTGGTTTTGATAGTCTATCAGTGAGCTGGATGCAATCATACCTTGAGGGGAGGGAACAGATGGTGGAGGTAAACGGTACCCTATCCCCCCCCCTCACAGTGAGCTGTGGTGTTCCACAAGGAAGCATACTAGGACCGCTACTGTTCCTAATTTATGCAAATGACATGTCGTCAGCTTGTGACTGCAACTTGTTCCTGTTTGCGGATGACTCAGCCCTGCTGGTCTCTGACAAGAACAAGTTACAGGTTGAAAAAACCCTCAGCTCGGAACTAGGCAGAATCTGCATATGGCTCGCTGATAACAAACTATCATTACACATGGGCAAAACAGAGTCCATTCTCTTCGGTTCAAATAACAAACTCAGCAAGACCGACGGCTTCTCAGTTACAGTGGGTGACAATATTGTCACAAGGAAAGATGAAATTACCTACCTGGGTTCCATCCTAGAGGCTAATCTCTCCTGTGACAAAATGGCATCCAATGTAATAAAAAAAGTCAACCAACGAACTCGATTCTTGTACCGGATCTCCTCTCTGGTAAACAAGAATACCCTGAAGACTCTGGCAGGAGCACTCATTCAGGGGTACTACGACTATGCTTGCACCTCATGGTACCAAAGCACCTCAAAGGCGCTAAAAACAAAATTACAAACATCTCAAAACAAACTGGTCAGACTACTGCTTGACCTTACTCCTAGAACCCACCTCACCCCTGCCCACTTTGACAACCTAGGATGGCTTAGAGTAGACGACAGAGTACAGCAACTTGCAATGGGCCTGGTCTACAAGATACACTACACGACCAAGGTACCCATGTACATGTCAAAATACTTCCCAAAGGTCAGTGAATACCACGATCACAACACCAGAGGGAGCTCCACAAATCATGTTAAACCCAGATTCGGCTCAAATAAGGGACTAAACACGTTTCGCAATTATGCCACATCAATGTGGAACGCCCTACCCAAAGCTGTAAAGGAATGTGGATCACTACCCACTTTCAAAACCTCTCTCAAGGGACACCTACGGGAGACTGCAATTCAACACTGGCCCCTGTAAATATCCTAACCAACCCCCTCCAATGTACAGTCATTTACCTAGTATGGTTTTGTCAATAGTCCAATGTACAATTTTGTTTGTTTGTACAGTGTCTCCTCCCCCCCCCCCCTCAATGTACAGTTTTACTTGTTTATACAGTGTGCCCCCCCCCCCCCAACCACCTCCAATGTAAATTACCCAGTATGGTTGTCAATATCCCAATGTACCCAACCCCCCCCACCCAACCTCCTCCAATGTACAGTTTCTACGTCAAATGTATATACTCCCTTTTCTTGACTCCTTCTGTATCACAAACAGTACTGTATTTGCAAATCTGGTATGTCATAAATGTATAGATGTAGCAGTACTGACTATCTGTATGTCATGTATGTCATATATGTCCTGATGAATTGAAAATGGGGGACCCTGATGTAAACAAGACGAAAGTCTTTCTCTGGTCTGCATCCCCTTAACAATTGTGTGTATTGAGCTGTACTGTATTGTACCCATTCTGCAATCTGTTAATAAAGTTTTTCAATCAATCAATCAATCAATCAATGACGAGGTCTAAAACCCGACTGAAACTTCTCATAGATGTCGTTTGTCTCTAAAAAAGATTGCACTTTGGACAGAAAGGGCAGTTTCGAGATGGGCCTAAAATTTGAGAGAACAGAAGGGTCCAAGTTTGTTTTTTTGATTAGCGGCTGTACTGTAGCGTGTTTAAAAGAAGTTGGGAAAATTCCTGAACTAAAACAAGCATGCACCAAAACAAGAATAAAAGAGCCGACTGACTTGAAATCAAAAACCTCTTTTAAAAGACGAGAGGGAACACTGTCAGAGAGGCAGTTTGTGGGCCGCGACTCACGAACAACATCAGACAGTGTTTATGGGTTTAAACTCCTCAAAAACAGCTGGGCACACAGGTGGAACCGAGGGGTCGGGGGCAGCAAGAGGGGGTGCAGACCGAAGAGACGAGATTTTGTCAACAAAGACATTTAGAAAAAAATCATTACAGAGAGCAAGTGATGGTACAACAGGGGCAGTATCACGAGGGTTTACAAGAGAGTTAAGAGTATTAAATAGAACCCTGGGTTTGCTAATATTCTTGGAAATAAGGTTGGAGATATACTCAGTTTTAGCAGCCTTCATGGCTCTCTGATACTCCAATTTACAGTCTTTTAGAATCCCAAACGAGACATGTAACTTATCCTTCTTCCACTTTCTCTCAGCGCGCCTACAAGAGCGTCTGAGCACACGGATAACATTATTTATCCATGGTTCCGAAGGAGCCCTAGGGTGTTTGCTCCTCAATGGGGCAATAGAGTCTAGGATGCTGGTGCAAGTGGAGTTAAAAAGTGCAACAAGCTCCTCTACATTTAGGGCATTATACCCATTCACACTAGAAAGCACAAAGTCATTAAAAGTTGTGTGGAAATTCAGCGCAGTGTCTGTATTTATAGCACGAAAACAGTGTGCAGGAGGACGAATAGCAGCTACAGAGCATGGGACAACAGCAGAAAATAAAACAGGCATATGATCAGAGATACAAGCACTTATCACATATTTCTTTTATACAGACACTCAAGCCATGAGACAACACTAGGTCTAAAGTGTGTCCTTTTTCGTGGGTTGGACCAGAGACCCACTGAGTGTGATTAAAAGACTCAATTAGAGATAAGAAGCTTTGGGATAGGGATTTGATTGGCTGTTTACCTGCGGTCACAGGGGTGATTGATTGATTGATTGATTGAAAAGTTTATTAACAGATTGCAAAATGGGTACAGTACAGTACAGCTCAATTATACAATTGTTAAGGGGATGCAGACCAGAGAAAGACTTTCGTCTTGTTTACATCAGGGTCCCCCATTTTCAATTCATCATAACATATATGACATACATGACATACAGATAGACAGTACTGCTACATCTATACATTTATGACATATCAGATTTGCAAATACAGTACTGTTTGTGATAGTTTCAAGTTTTCAAGTTTCTTTAATAGTTGTCATACAGAAGTACAGAATACTTTCATAGAAAATGCTTCTTACTGTTACACTCCAGAGACTGTGCTAGACAAGATAGTATCAAATAACATAGTATAGCATGTAATTTAGAAGAAGAAAATGAGGTCACAGTGTTCGGTATAGACATATGTACAATGTTCTGAGTTACCATATAATATACAATACTATGCAGTGTACTAATGTACAGTACTATATAGTGCAAAGCAGAAATGGGATGAGGTACAATTTAGGTACAATTTACAGTAAGGTGTACGAGTTGTAGTGCAATCCTTCATCAATAAATATAAAGTGTGGGGAGTGGGTGCTACAGTGTGTTTGTTTAAAGTGAGTGTGTGCGTGTGGATGTGTGTGCTATGTGCGTTTGGTGGTTGTTGTTGTGTAGTGTTCATTGTTCGTTTAGCAGCCTGATACAAAAGTGTCCAGAAAAAGAGTGTATATACATTTGACGTAGAAACTGTACATTGGAGGGGGTTGGGTGGGTGGGGTGGGGTTGGGTGGGTGGGTGGGGGCTGTACATTGGAGGTGGGGGGGGGGGGGGGGGTTGGGTAGGGGGACGACGACACTGTACACTGTACATTGGAATACTGACAAAGCCATATTTGGTCCTTTACTGTGCAACTGGGTTAGGACGTTTGTAAGGGCCAGTTTCGAATTGCAGTCTCCCGTAGGTGTTTTTTGAGAGTGTTTTTGAAAGTGGGTAGTGATTCACATTCCTTTACAGCTTTGGATAGGGCGTTCCACATTGATGTGGCATAATTGCGAAACGTGTTTAGTCCCTTGTTTGAGCCGAATCTGGGTTTAACATGATTTGTGGAGCTCCCTTTGGTGTTGTGATCGTGGTATTCACTGACCTTTGGGAAGTATTTTGACATGTACATGGGTACCTTGGTCGCGTAGTGTATCTTGTAGACCAGGCCCATTGCAAGTTGCTGTACTCTGTCGTCTACTCTAAGCCATCCTAGGTTGTCAAAGTGGGCAGGGGTGAGGTGGGTTCTAGGAGTCAGGTCAAGCAGTAGTCTGACTAGCTTGTTTTGAGATGTTTGTAATTTGTTTTTTAGTGCCTTTGAGGTGCTTTGGTACCATGAGGTGCAAGCATAGTCGTAGTACCCTTGAATGAGTGCTCCTGCTAGAGTCTTCAGGGTATTCTTGTTTACCAGAGAGGCGATCCGGTACAAGAATCGAGTTCGTTGGTTGACTTTTTTTATTACATTGGATGCCATTTTGTCACAGGAAAGATTAGCCTCTAGGATGGATGGAACCCAGGTAGGTAATTTCATCTTTCCTTGTGACAATATTGTCACCCACTGTAACCGAGAAGCCGTCGGTCTTGCTGAGTTTGTTATTTGAACCGAAGAGAATGGACTCTGTTTTGCCCATGTGTAATGATAGTTTGTTGTCGGCGAGCCATATGCAGATTTTGCCTAGTTCTGAGCTGAGGGCTTTTTCAACCTGTAACTTGTTCTTGTCAGAGACCAGCAGGGCTGAGTCGTCCGCAAACAGGAACAAGTTGCAGTCACAAGCTGACGACATGTCATTTGCATAAATTAGGAATAGTAGCGGTCCTAGTATGCTTCCTTGTGGAACACCACAGCTCACTGTGAGGGGGGGGGATAGGGTACCGTTTACCTCCACCATCTGTTCTCTCCCCTCCAGGTAAGACACTAAGAACGTTAATGTTAGTTCGGCCAGATAAACAATTAGGATATACTAATTAAAATGGTTGGACCTGTGAGATTTGTACTTTGTACTTTGTAGGTCTGCATTTTAAATGTAAGGAGTAAAAAGTATGACCTTTGAATTAGAAATGTGATGGAGTACAAGTACAAAGTACATTCCCCCAAAACAGTACTTAAGTATGGTAACGCACCCCTGGTTCTCAGAAGCTAATTTCAGTTGGTATCCTTAGAGATGTGAAAGATGAATCATACGTGGAGATCTGAATAAGAACGACCCCAAGGCTATTGAGCTTACCAACCTACAGAGCAGCGTTGATACAACATGTAAATGAACCCACTCACCAACATGGTGACATCCTAGGTTTAATGATGGACATTGATAAAGGATCAGTAATCGAATTACCTATATCTGACCATCACTGTGTATGCTAACTTAGACTTAACAGGGAAGGCCTGGGTGTAGGTTGGTGATATTAGATTAGATTCAAATGTATTGTCATTATACAGCACAAATACAGTACAGTGGGAATAAATGTGGCAAACAGAGTGTAGATGTAACAGTAAAGTGCAGTAGTAATATACAATGTACAGGTGATTGAACTGGTTAGGAAATATACATTAGATACTACTGAGTAATGGTGCTGGTCAGATGTATGTACAGAGTATAGTATTAACATGTACAGTGATACAGGTATAAAGACACTATGGCAGTACGTCATACTGGCCAGTATAGCATAAATAGTAAGAGTAGGTAAAGGATATGCACAGGTATAGATATAGTATCTACAGATATGTAAGGGAGAATTATGTGCGGGTGTGTACAGACGTTATTGTGCGTGCTATCATACAGTGGTAGGCAGGTGTATAAGTGGGTACAGGGGTAGCTGGCCAAAAACACACTTGTGAGTAGAAGTAAAAAAGTCCTACTTTTAAGTGTACTTAAGTACTGAAAAGTAAAAGTACATTGTTTTTTTTAAAGGGATAGACCAGGGGTCTCAAACTCATAGTGACACTCTGTATCGGCAAGTGCTCAAAATATTAGTAATGCACCCTCTAATATCTAGACAGAAGGGAAAACTAAAGGGATAGACCAGGGGTCTCAAACTCATTCCATCCTGGGCCAGGGGTTCATTTTGACTATACATTGCACCAGGTGTGTTAGTTGAAAAGGTGAGCCGATTAGTGAAGTCATTAGGTGGTGTTTGGGCAGGGCTGAGTGATATCACAATAAAAGCAGAATACTGGATTATCCTGAATAATATCACAATATTAAAGGAAGACACAGAGGTCACAGTGTAGGAGTGGTGTTTTACACTACAGAGAATGGAAAACGAGCGGGCCGGTGAAGAAAGGCAGTGTTTTGAGGGTTAATTCCATTTTTCGTTTGTTTAAGTGAGGGAGCCATCTTATCAGACACAGGAATGAAAACAAAAAGCCACAGTCATCTGCATCAAAATATGAAGAACAGCATTATTAGGTTGAAAACCTTATGGATGATTTATATATGAATATATAAGATAGAGATAGATAAGGTATAGATATATATATATAGGGGGGAGATGACCGTTTGAGCGGTGGAAGAATATGGGAGTCAGGGAGTGTTTTCAGAGGAGGCAGGCCGCGTTAGCAGAGCAGAATGTTTTGAATTCCACAGCACATCAACAAGAGATAAGCTAGGCAGCAGGTAGAGACAGCGGCGCGGAGAGGGGTTGGACAGTAGAAACTGCGTTTTAATGTGGGTAAAGGTTAAGGCTGTTGTCATGGCAGCAGCACATGACAACCAGAAGGGGCCTGTCGTTGCTATGGCGAGAGGAGACAGTGTAGCAGGCAAAGTGTTTGTTTTGAAGTCCGTGTTAGCAGGGCAGAATGTTTACATTCCTAGCCAGAACATCATTTGACATAACAACGCTCTTCCAAGAAAGAGTAGCCATTAGATTGAGCAGACAAGATGGCCGCCCAGAGGCCACGAGGAGGAGGCTGACGGATAAGAGTCAGGGAGTGACGTCAGCTAAAATACTCTAGACTAAGTTTGCCACCATCTAGGGGGGACAGTGGGATAATGCAGGCAAATGTTTGAAGACAATGGAGAGCAGCTTCAGGCATTAGATGTTATTTCAAGCATACGCTAAATACATTACATTGACCATAAAAGCATGCCGTGATAACGGTTTAGACATGTAACTTTGTCCATGAGGCCCCAATAAGAGTCCTCTAATCTATCGTTTTAGTACAGGTTCAAAACTGTCAGGTATATCAAGCAAGAGGAACTGTCAGGTTTTAAAACTGTAGGACCCAGGGCCCTCATTCATCAACGTGTTCTACGCACAGATCTGTGCTTACCCTGTGCGTACGATCATTTTTTTTTTTTTTTTTTTGGTCTTTTTCCCCCTCCATTTTTCCTCCGATTTTCTCCCATCCCAATGTTAGTCGTATGCCAATTCCCAGTCCCTTCCTGGTCGCTGCGCACTTACCCCCCACAGTCAGATCATCTGGGAGAGTGGAGGCTACCACGTGCTTCCTCCGACACACGTCCAGCCAATCACCGCTTCTTTTCACCTGGCAGCGCGGATTCTCATTGAGAGGGCGTAGCGTGTGGGAGGACCACACTATCCCCCTCACGTCCAATCCGCGCTTAGCAGGCGCCCCGACCGAACTGTAGGAGTCGCTGTTTACAACGACCCGGACCCACCCCGCCAGCTTCTCCCACCCTCTGATACAGCCAATTGTATCAGTGCAGACGGCCAGCCAAGCTGGTGACAACCCCGGAGCTGTGAGCTGGATTCGAACAGGCAAATCCAGCTCAGCTCCGGGGCTGGTGACGAACGCAATCTCCGCTCGGCCACCTAACCGCCCTACGTACGATCATTTCTAAGCAAAGAGTGGGATTCATCAATTTCAACTTGAACTTGACTTCGTGCTTACATCTACGCACAGTTCAGACCTGGCGTACCTAGCGCCCAGTGGTAGAATATATTATTACAACAAGGAAATGAGCTTCTGTGCATAATAACACTGGCATGTTCTGTACGAACCGTAGTTCATTATAGTTCATTGTAAAATAGCAACAGTAGTGTAATTATGGTCAAAACCCTATAAATAGCATTTGGAATAATAGATCTTTCTCTCAGAATGAATGCAGCATGGTTTATATAGCGTTATCGGAATATACGGGGTGTAGGCTACTGACTGACTGCGCTCCGCGTAGCTTGATTGATTGATTGAAAAGTTTATTAACAGATTGCAGAATGGGTACAGTACAGTACAGCTCAGTACATACAATTGTTAATTGGGGATGCAGACCAACTTTCGTCCTGTTTACATCAGGGTCCCCCATTTTCAATTCATCATAAATCATAAAGCTCAACTCGTTATTATTTTGCGCACAGACCGCCGAAACACGGGAACGTTTTGATTATATTTAAAAGGCTTTACGTTAAACGAAACAAGTGGAATTTCGAAGCTGTAAGCAGAATAAGTCATATGAATATAGTGTTCTTCCCCATTTTTACTGTACAAGAAAGAATAGAAAACGCATTGCAATGACACCATGCAGATAGTGGACAGACTATATGATGGGATTCAAGTTCGCGTTTTTGTTGCTCATAGGCATGCTGTCAGAGTATGATATCTTAATCAAACATTCTAGAACATTTGTCGTCACAGATCATGTCCTAATGGAACATAGGCTATGGCATGGATCGTGATATTGTGTGGACTGTTATTATTACTGTACACCGGTACCACCCATTGTGACAACAGCCTTGTGAGTCCCGCACACAAACATGATGGAATTCAAGTTCATGTATTGAAAGGCAGGCTATCATACATGCAGTGAGATTCATTGTTCTTGTATATGCTCTCGTATTATATTGTTTATATAGGCTACCCAATACTGACATCAAAATAGATTGTAGTATGCCTCTAGAAATCATATGCAGCAGGTAGAAAATTTACGGGAGATCCATCGCGATTTGGAATAGAATTGAGGAGAACTTTAATCCGTGGGTATTAATCAAACAACACGGGAAAAGGCAGTCATATTCCAGCGCGGTCTTTATTAGCCGACAACAAAATAGATGCCTCTAAAAATCATATAGCCAATCGAACACAACTAATAAAGGCATTCATATTATTACAGCACGGTTATAATGACACACAACCAACGCCAAACAGTGGTCAACGAACGGTCTTTATTAGTATTTTGAGCTGTCCAGGCAGAATTGCAGCAATGGTCTTAGGGAGCCGTTGATATCTGACATCACCGTTTACAAGTCCGCCTTTTATTTATCCCATAAATCATAATACGCGATAGTGTCTTCTTGGTTCGACAGCAGTGAACAATCTTCGTGGAGTTTCTCAGAGTCCCGCTCGGGTCAGTCCATTATTTCACATCCCATGGGGGGTGTTTCCTCATTTTCATGACCATATATGGATAATCATGCACGAGCATTGACGGTAGAACAAAGTGGTATTCATCAACACGGAGGAGCATAGAGCCTGCTTACGCACCGTGTGATGAATCCCGACTTCCCTGTGCGTACACTAGTTCTACATTCCGTGCTTATGCGTGGAAATAGAAATGTTCTACGCACACTATTGATGAATGAGGGCCCTGGCCTAGAACTGTACGCTGAGAGTTGTTTTGGGTTGGAGGGGTAGAACAGGAGGGAAGACTGTCATGTTTTATTTTTTTACTGGGATACCATACACAGGTTGAGACGGCTTTTGAACTATTTAACAACATTTCAGAACAACGTTACTGCACTGTATGATTTGGATGAAAGAAATGTGATAACGAGCAACATATTTTATTTTTATTTATTTATTTATTTTTGCACGCTTTAAGGGTCGAGGAGAAGTTGTCACTAATACAATTAGATAAGTCTTGTGGAAAAGCAAATATATTTGTAGAGGGGACATTGCATTGTGAGATTGTTATTTGACTTCAAAGCAAAAGATGTTAACTACAAAAGATGTTAACTTGTACATTACCCACTGTCAGCCCACATCGAGTAACTGAGAATGTGTCATAATCAAACAGTTATATTACATAATATGGGAAGATATGTTCTTAGACATGCCTACCATTACATTTCTAGTGTAATATTCCGTTACTCCATTTTGTGATAAACCAGCTTACTGGCATAAATTCTCTAGCATGGCCTACAGGGAGCGTGTTTTGTCATGACTTAGGAAACTGCCCTGCTCATTGGAGCTGAGTTGAGGGTATAGTATAGAATGTCCTAAACTTCAAACCTGAGTGGACACCTTTTTACTATGTTAGGGTGTAAAATGTTACCGGACAGTTTTTTTATTTTTATTTCTTTCTCTCTCTCTTTTTCTTTTGTGAGTTCTCGCTGGGCGTGTCTCTCTTCAGTCTCCTGTGCCGGTCCAAATGCCCGCCTCTGCTCGAGGAGAGGACACTCAGCTATGGGACGCAGCTAGGACACTGCTGACAGCTGACCACTGAGAAAGGAGGCTGAGGCCCACAGTTCGAACCGGGGGCATGTGCTGGCCCAGCTGACCACTGAGAGAGGAAGCTGAGGCCCACTGCTCTAGCACGGGGAGACAAGTGCTGGCCCAGCTATTCTACTGAACTGATTACTGAGAAAGTCCCAGTCTGCTGCAGAACTAGGCCTATCAGCTGGTGAACGCATACACCCAGCTGATGGGACGCTAAGAACATCAACCGACAGCTGACCCCAGCCTGATAGTATCGGTGGTCCAGAGATAGAGATCTAAGAGACAGCTTCCATCAGGCTTTCGACCAGACTCATTGAGCATCAGCTGATGACAAAGATCTAAGCCAGCCGGTCTAGGCCATTCACCGGGCCGCTCCTTGCATCAGAGCCATGGACTGCAGAGGGGGATGTTTGGACTGCGGGCAGGGGAAGGAGGAGAGACCGCTCCGGGATTCTTCACAAATGATAAATGAGGCAAGTTTTGAATCAAAACACATACAGATATTACAGTATTCCTCTCAGAAATATTAGGTACTGAACTTGGCTCAGAATGAAGATGTTTTTGAATGTGCTGTACATTGCAATGGTAAACTTGGGTTATGTGTGATTTCCCTGAGGCTATATTTCATTCTTTGTGAAGAGTCTGCAAGTTTTTGTTTTATTTCTTGCTGTTATCTGTTCTTCGCTACTGAAAGAGTTTTATGGAAATTGTTTGTTTTGAATACGTTTGTATGGGAAATGCTCTTTTTGGCGAAATACTCTCCTGTGTTTTTTTTGTGATTCTATTTTCCAGCTTGGTGGTTAGAGGAATATAGTGCAGCTGCTCCGGCCATGACAAAACCAGAGACTGGACACTGTACCCTTGAGTCCTTCGACCACCGTCTGGACATTTGCAAAGAGACACTAATGATGGTTGGCTGTTATGGCAACTTCTCTTCTGCACAGGACACAGGGTCAATCCAGAGGACCTTTTGTTTTTAGATAATAAAAATAGTTTTTGCTGAGTTATTATAATTTGTGTTATTTTTGGTTTAAGGATGATAATATTTTTTGTTGTCTTTATGAAGTGATAATGATTGTGATTAATTATCAGACGGGGGAGTTGTCGTGGAATATATTATCATGTCCTTATAGATCTGTGTTGAGATATCATGTTATACAGCGTGACTTTCAGTGTGACCAGCTTGACTGGTTAATGTGTGTATGTCTCTTTAAGAAGACTCCAACATCTCCCCAGCCATAACAAAATTGTTGTTGTTTCCAGTGACTGAGAACCATTTTTGTTTACCTTCATCATCATATCTGATATTATGTTACATCTGACAACTGTGTATTTAACATATGTCTGAACAGAACTCTTGGTCAGTCTATGGCCAGACGCTAATGTGTTAACATGTTGTCTCTGACTATAAACTGTCCTTTCATTATGGCCACGGTGAAATAAACTTTCCTATTATTATTAATAATGACTCAGAATGATTTGTAAACGGCTCATCGTTTAGTCCTTTAATATTTCTCATTACAGTAGTTTTCAATTTCAATCTCTGGATCCTGTACAGATGAGTCCAATTTTGTTTCTGTGAAACACAATATGTTAGCCTTACCGTTTAAAAACAATTGTTTGATTTCAGCCAGTTTAGGTACACTATCCCCCCCCCTCACAGTGAGCTGTGGTGTTCCACAAGGAAGCATACTAGGACCGCTACTATTCCTAATTTATGCAAATGACATGTCGTCAGCTTGTGACTGCAACTTGTTCCTGTTTGCGGACGACTCAGCCCTGCTGGTCTCTGACAAGAACAAGTTACAGGTTGAAAAAGCCCTCAGCTCGGAACTAGGCAAAATCTGCATATGGCTCGCCGACAACAAACTATCATTACACATGGGCAAAACAGAGTCCATTCTCTTCGGTTCAAATAACAAACTCAGCAAGACCGACGGCTTCTCGGTTACAGTGGGTGACAATATTATCACAAGGAAAGATGAAATTACCTACCTGGGTTCCATCCTAGAGGCTAATCTTTCCTGTGACAAAATGGCATCCAATGTAATAAAAAAAGTCAACCAACGAACGCGATTCTTGTACCAGATCTCCTCTCTGGTAAACAAGAATACCCTGAAGACTCTAGCAGGAGCACTCATTCAAGGGTACTACGACTATGCTTGCACCTCATGGTACCAAAGCACCTCAAAGGCACTAAAAAACAAATTACAAACATCTCAAAACAAGCTAGTCAGACTACTACTTGACCTGACTCCTAGAACCCACCTCACCCCTGCCCACTTTGACAACCTAGGATGGCTTAGAGTAGACGACAGAGTACAGCAACTTGCAATGGGCCTGGTCTACAAGATACACTACGCGACCAAGGTACCCATGTACATGTCAAAATACTTCCCAAAGGTCAGTGAATACCACGATCACAACACCAGAGGGAGCTCCACAAATCATGTAAAACCCAGATTCGGATCAAACAAGGGACTAAACACGTTTCGCAATTATGCCACATCAATGTGGAACGCCCTGCCTAAAGCTGTAAAGGAATGTGAATCACTACCCACCTTCAAAAACACTCTCAAAAAACACCTACGTGAGACTGCAATTCGAAACTGGCCCCTACAAATGTCCTAACCTAGTTGTACAGTAAATGACCAAGTAAGGCTTTGTCAATATTCAAATGTACAGTGTAAAATGTGTGTGTGTCCCCTTCCCAACCCCCCCCCCCCCCCCCCCCACCTCCAATGTACAGCCCTCACCCAACCCACCCAACCCCACCCCACCCAACCAACCTCCTCCAATGTACAGTTTCTATGCCAAATGTATATACACTCCTTTTCTGGACACTTTTGTATCACAAACAGTACTGTATTTGCAAATCTGATATGTCATAAATGTATAGATGTAGCAGTACTGTCTATCTGTATGTCATGTATGTCATATATGTTATGATGAATTGAAAATGGGGGACCCTGATGTAAACAAGTCGAAAGTCTTTCTCTGGTCTGCATCCCCTTAACAATTGTATGTATTGAGCTGTACTGTACTGTACCCATTCTGCAATCTGTTAATAAACTTTTCAATCAATCAATCAATAGGTCTCAGGCTGTTTGTATTAAGGTGGAATATATGAAGTCCATTCTTGTTGGTAATCTGATTGATGTCGTCACACTGGAGGTAACTCTGTTCATTTGTGTCCTGTCCTGTGGTGGGGGGAGGGGGGGCGTTGTTGTTGTTTGTGCCGTGAGTGGGGAGGGGGGGAGGGGGTGATCCTTTGTCCTTTGCTGGAGTCTGTATTCCTCTGTGTGAAAGCCCGCGATGTGGGGGGGGAGGGGGGGGGGGGCTGGTTGTTTACAGATGTGTCTGTTAGTCCTCCATTGTGAGGGAGGGGGGGTGCATTTTGTCCTGGCCCGGGTAGCCTAGCTGGCATGGCGGGGCCAGCCGAGCTAACCGGCGGGTCCTTGGTGATCTCGACGTCCCGCGCCGCTCTCCCTCTCGCCTCCTCTGCAGGGGCTTCGGTGAGGGTATGTCGCCGCTTGCTGGTCGGCTGGTGCAACTGCTGGCTGTAGCGTCAGTTGCGTGGATGCTGTTGATCTCGACGGCCGGCGCCGGTGTGCGGAGCGATGCCTCGCTGTTTTGGCCCCGCGACGTGCTGAGCGCCTCGATTATGAACCCTGGTTCCTTCCCTCTCGCTGTGGCCTCTCGTGGGTTCTTTTGCAGAGGTGGTAGAGGAGGAATGTTGCCAGGGGTGCAGTCGTGCACACACGCGGTTACACGGCGTGTTATTAGTAGTCACTCAGGGCAGAAGTGCGCGCAATGATAAGTACCCGGCCGTTGTAGAAAACTTCTCACCTAGATTTTGCATAATAATAGGAACCTACGAGAAGGTGGGGGGCTGCTTGATCTCCATTGTTATGCATAATAATCATCTGTTCTGTGCGCAACTGAGGGAACATGTATGCCAGGGGCGGATTTAGGATTGTAGGAGATCCGGGGCTTAGCCCAGATAGGTGCCCTTTTTTTTTTTTGGGGCAGGCAAGGGGTGGTTTGGAGGAGGTCAGGCACGACCCCCTCCACGGCAGATTTTTTTTGAATTTAATGAACCTGTACGTGCAATTTCCTGCAATATAGAGCCTTCAATCTTGACCAATAAAGCTGCTCTTTTCACTATAAAACTCAGTTAACCATAACATAGTTATGGTTAGATTTATATATTGGGGGGGGGTATATCATATTTTTCATAAAAAAGTGGTGGAGCAAGAGCATACCTTTGCTCCCCCAAGTTCAATAGTGGGAGAGCAGAGATGCTCCGAATGCTCTTATGGCCAGGCGTCTATGATTCACTGATACAAAGTAAAATAGTTAGTCAAATAGAATAAAATAATGCAATAGTGCATTGCAATAAAATAGTTATCATCGTATTTTTTCGGGAGGCCGGTAAGGAGTGCATTACAGTAGTCGAGTTGGCTTGAGATAATGGCATGGATCTGGTTTTCAGCGTCCTTTTGATTTATAAATGGCCGTACTTTAGCTATGTTTCTAAGGTGGAAGAATTAAGTTTTTGTCAACTTGTTGATTGTGATTTAAAGCTTAGGTCTGAGTCTACCATAACACCATGACTTAACTCACTCAAATACAGTTAGCAGCTGGATAGACCACAGATGGAAATTAGCTTCTGCTAAATCTGGTGCAAACATATTTTCATGTAACAATGATGAATTGTCAAAAAAAATCATGTCGTTAGCCGCCGTCTGTGTGGGTAGCAGTCGTAGTTAAAACGTTTCCATCATGTAATCTGTGAAAAATCTTGTCATGTCTTATTTGGCCAAGCAAGCTGTTTTGCTGGGGATAATGACTGTTAGAGGACAATCTATGCCTGACCTAAGGTTTTAAATGCCTAGTCCTTAATCCAAACATAAACAAATGAGTATAGCTGCATCACACATCTAATATAAAATAAACGTGTGTGCAGTAAAAACTAGCTATTCTTGATTTATGATGAGTTAAGAAAATTCCAAAAAGCACATTTTCCATCTACAGACCAAGATGTTCAAATATTTTCGAGAATATGCCCCATTCTTATATGGTCCCAAAAAGAAAAGCGGGATTGGGGTTTTATGTGAGACATCATCTTTTTGGCTTCATTTGTTACTCATTGACAAACTTTACAGGTGCTATAAACTACAAAGTAATAGTATTAATAATAATATAATACATCCACAGAACTTTTAGAAAGGTGAGGAATAAAATACATTTAAAAGCAAAAACCTGAACTCACAAGATATCCCCTACTTCCCGATTCCCCCACATGGAATGCACCTGGTTGAATAAATGACATGCTGGTTCTCTAGTAGTGCAACATCTAGTGGCTGAATGTTATCTATAACACTTTTAACCCTTTGGTGAGCGAGTTATTTTCCAAAAAGGTTTCTTCAGAATGGCATCTTGGAATTCTATAGAACTCTATACAGTTTTCAATAACTAATAAGCAGTTACGTCATCATTAGAGTTCAGTTCTCAAACTTTTAATCACACCCGTTCGATCGTACACCTCAAAGCGGCTAACAACTGTAGTTTAATTGTCCTTGAGCAAGGCACATAACCCCTGCCTTCTTCTCAGTACCCAAAGACTCAGGGATGGAACAATGTAGTTGTACTCAAGATGATCCTATGGTGTAAATGTGTAAAACTAGAAAAGTGTACAACTATCTATATCTGTACATATCCCTTACCTACTCTTACTAGTTATAAGGCTGGCCAGTATGACTTACTACCAGTGTCTTTATACCTGTAACACTGTACATACATCTGATTAGCACTATTACTCAGTAGTACTCGTTTATATATTTTATATTGTTTAATCACCTGTACATTGTATATTGCACTTTACCGTTAGATTTGCACTCTGGTTGAATGCCAAACTTATTTTCATTATACTGTACTTGTACTGTGTAATGACAATTCATTTTAATCTAATTGTTAAGTGTGTGTAGCAGGTGAAAGGAGCCTAAAAACATTTATTTTTAACAAGGCTTTTGCCTGAATTATTCTTTTACTTTTATTCATTTTATTATTATTATTTTATGTTCTTCCATTTCATTGGTTGTTTTATTCATTTAACTTTTTATCTTTATCTCCTGTAGCACTTTGAGATTTTGACAAATATAAAGTGCGATACAAATTGAATTTATTATCATCATACATGCTTAGCAAAAACTAAAAAACAATAAAACAAGGGGTCTATGTTAAAAATGTAAAAACTATTTTGTTGTATCAATCTCAACAATGAAAACAAATTTCTTTACAGCATTCTTTATTCATTCAAAATGATTAAAAATATAGTTTACAGAGGCACCAACATAAAATGTACACCTTTTAAATCAGTGCCAGCATAGAGTAGAGTATATGGTCCGTTGTGCTGCAACAACCACACACACACACACACACACACATTTAACATACAAGAAAAAATGACAACTGAAATGAATTAAAATAACAACTCATGAAAGGCCACTCAAAATTAACCAAATGATCATCACAAGCCTGTGTTCAAAATCCAAAGGCGACATACACTTGTCAAAAAGGCAACATAAAGACAGCTTTCTTTCCAGTAGTATAGTGCATTTCCAGCTTGGCGTTCAAGCAGAATACATTTTCTTTTCATGCACTGCTCCGAGTTATTCTCATCTGAAAACAGTATCAAAACATATACAGTTGATCATATTGGCCTTGTAACAGAGGTTTGATGCTGACCTAACCGTTTCTGTTCTGCTGAAGTGGGCCTTCGTTCCCCTCGAGAGCCACCTGAATGCCAGTGAGGTGTAGATGGACTGCAAAAGGTTTTCTACTTTGTCAAACAGCCAAAGAAAATAAGGCAAACAGAACACATAATGCTGATGTGTTAAAATGTAACTGTAACCAGTCCCAATATTCCAGAGTAAAACAAACTATGTTGGAAAAAATAAAACTACATCTACTGTAAAACCCAATGAATACCAAATTTGCTCCTATAGGCAAAACCAAACTCAGAAGAGCGAACAAAATTGTAACACTAAACATTTCAAGTATTACAGAGTACAGAGTGGGATAATGGCAAAATAATGAGGCAACGTCATTGTTCGTACATGCAGGCTCGGTTGAGTCCTTTTGATTGTAAACTGGCCTGGAGGATAATGTGATGAAGTTTCACAGTATAGAACAATAAAAACGCTAGGCAGCATGCAGGATGAATACAGTAACTTCAAATGGACAGGGGTAGGCTCCCTTAAACATTTGGATTATCTATAAAATACAATCTTTTTTTCATGGTTGTTCAACCTCTATGCCTTCTCTCGTGGACATTTAATTCTAGACAATCCAAATGCAAAGAGAATATGCAATGTTGCCATCAATTCTCTACAACTAAGAAGTGCTGATTGTAAATATGTTACAATATCATCTAAAATATCACCAAGATGAGATGTGCCGTATGTTAAACATCACCTGGCACAGAATCCCAAGTCAACTGTCAAAGAACAATGGAAAGGGGTTGCAGAGCTAAAATGGCTGTTCAAACTCTGTCCACCTATAGGGCTGATCTCGCATTTCTGGGGCAAGACACCATTTTTATAGGATCCCTCAGCATGGTGGCACAGTGGTCAGCACCGCTGCCTCACAGCACGAAGGTCCTGGGTTCGAACCCCGGCGGGAGGCCTTTCTGTGTTGAGTTTGCGTGGGTTTCCTCCGAGGACTCCGGTTTCCTCCCAACACCAAAAAGACATGCATGTTAGGCAGGGGCTACGGATGAAAATGAGCTCATTAGCCAACTCTGGCACATTTACATTGATGTGGAAAACTGAAAGCGTTGATTGATGTGCATTGTCCCTGGGTAATAAATAAAATAAATTCAACTCCAATTGACTGTGTGTTGACAAGTGGATTTTGGGGTTAATAAAAGGTGTTTTGGTCTTGCTGTGTGACGAGCTGAAATCTCATAACCTCATGACTTCCCGAGCCCTACAGCTCTGATTCTATAGGGCAACAATTTTATACAACAATCATTTCATAGAACTAGAATCCTAGTTTCAAAGGCAATGCCTCTAATCTGTTTCAGGCGTTCCTCCTCTGTTTTGAGAGGTCTAATTCTTCAATGGGTCTAGAGCTGATGTCATCACAGTACAACCCTGTAAGCCACTAGCCAACAGTCACTAAATGCTAGCCAGTAGGGCTGTACGGTTTTTCTCTCTAAGAATTGAGATCATGATTCTCTCACACGATTCTTATTTTTTGTCATAATTTTTTAAAGGAAAGTATTTTTTTAACCCTTTCATTGCCACACTACCAAAGGGTTAACCCTTTCACAACCACACTACAGAAGGTTAACCCTTTCACTACCACTACAGATGGTTAACAGTCTATAGTGTGGTAGTGAAAGATTAAAAGTAAAAAATATATATATATATATTGTCATAATTTCAAAATGAGATCGCTTTTTTTTGTTCCGATTAATCGTGCAGCCCTACTAGCCAGTGTAGGCACTGGTTTGCTATCCTTCCGTAGCTAGCAGTTAGCCACTCAGAGTCTAAGTTGCTATCCACCGTTACCCATCATCTGGTTAGCTAGCTGGTGATTTACTAACTGTAAATACTGGCCAGTGGCTACGATTTGTTCACCAGTACCCTTTCACGTGCCATTTTGCATCCCCAAATCAAATTAACAATTCAAATGTGACATTCAGTGAAAGAATCTCTTAGGGCCCTATTTTCGTGAATCTTGATGCAAACAGGCCTGCGTTCAGAGCGCTGGCATATGTGGGTGTGTCCAACTTATTTAGGTAATTTGGTGACCAGAGGGGCAAGCGCAGGGTTGGAGTAGGAGTAGTACATTATTAGCAGGTGGAGTTTGGACAAATCAAATCAGCTACTCTCATTCCCTTTAAGAACAATAATGCCCCTGGCTACGTCAGAATAACCAAGGCCAAAGAGATCCAAAGGCAATTTGTGCATGTATATAATTATATTATGCTCTACCTGCATCATCCCATTATGGATGATTGGATCATTTATTAACACTTGTGGTTCATAGCCTATTCAATTGTAAATTTCTATTCATTCAGTTATCATATTTAAGAGCGATTCATGATCTCCATAGATCATAAAATGATGGGAGGCATCTTGCAGATCATTATTCTACAGGCTGACCCATCTCACAAAAAGTAACGCGTCTCCGGTCACTCCTCCCCACACTAAAGACGTTGTTTGCTGAATTATATATAGCCTATATAAATATTTTCCAGCCAGCACAGTAGGTCTATAATAGTCAACACATCCGACGTTTGACAATCCTCAGTCAGTTCGGCAGACCCCAGAGGAAACCTCGGTGTGTGTAGACTAATTGTGCTGGCTGGAAAATACGAGTAATAACTGCTTCTGTGTTCATTGAGGAGACAGTGTGACCCTATACTACTTTTAATTAGATTTATAATATTTAGTATGGTCACGCTCTACAGTCCTTTTCTCTTACAGTGTGTTGTGCTCACAGTTGCATTGGATTATTTTAGGTTGAATACATGTTGGGAATATGGCTCACTGCGATGTGATTGATTCTGATCCACATCTGAATTCAATAACTTTATACTAGACTTTTGACAGATGTGTCCTGTATGCCTTCGCCCAGAGACCACTGTCATGACAATAGCTCAGATCACCAGCGCCTGTGCTTAGACACGGTCTGAGCAGGCAGAGATGCAGGCATAATTTTATGCAAAATTGAATACCAAAATTGTACAGCGCTAGTGTACTTGTATTATATATGTGTATGTGTATGGAAACCAGTGTTGGGCAAGTTACTCAGGATACTTTGTATCAAAGTAATTAGTTACGTTACTAGCTGTCCAGATGTCAGTTGTGGTGGAAATCTATCTCTCCGAGTGTGGCCTTCAAATTAGCTTCCATCACCTATCTCTCTCTCTCTCTCTCTCTGAACGTTACCCCTCTTCCTCACCCTCCAGGCTGCTTTTTGGCTACTAGCCGACTAGCCTCGCTCTGACCTGCCGGTCCGTATGCACATGTCATCTACTGGACCGCGTATAAACGTAATCTAACGTTATAGGACGACAACAAAAAACACGTTGCATTCTAGCAACGATGTAACGCAGTATTACTTGGGGTAGTAAGTGTAATATAATTACTATTTTGGAAATTGTAATGCCTTACTTTACTAGTTATTGGGAAAGTAATCAAATTACAGTAACACGTTACTAAGTGATGGACACACCCCCAGCCCACTTGCATCGGCACGAAAATAGAGCCCTTATCCAGGAGCCATTTTCCATGTCTGAAATCCCTCAGTACCTACACAAACAGCACCTAACCTGGGCGGCGTTATACCATTTGTGATGAACACACAAAAGTAAATGGTTAATCTATTTACCTATTGTCATGGGTGTTTAAATTGACTGCTTCTGTGATTGCTGTGGTTGGGAGTAAAGTATAAATCCTACTGAACCACCGTACTAAAGAGACCGTACTTCAAGGGTTTTCAGACATGGTAATTGACTGCTAGATTATAGAATAGCCTCTACTAGTCAGAAGCCCATGGGTGCAAACCATTAGCTGCTAACCAGTTAGCAAGCTATTAGCTAGCAGCTTCAAACCGGCTGCTAAATGCCCAAACTATTCCAATTTTCTGTGCTAGCCGGTGCTGGTTTGTGTTGGGCAGGGCTTGGATATCTGTTGGGCTGCTAACCAGCTAGCTACCTATAACCAGCATAAACACAGTACTGTAGGTGGGGTATAGGTACTACTCACTACAATAGTTATTGTTCTAGCCCGTGGGTTTGCATTGGACAGGGTTGGCTGAGTCTGAACTGCATGATATAGATAGCAGTCTGGTGCCACCAGTAGAACATTATAACCACGAGGACATGCCACACCTGGTGGCTGGCCCCTACGTAGTTCAGCTGGCCTGTGAGAGAGAGAGAAAAAGAGAAAGAGAGAAAGAGAAAGAGAAATGGGTGAGAAAGAAAGAAAACAAGACAGAAATTAAGTCTACTTTTTAAACAACATCCACATATAGCCTTGCACTGCCTGGAAATCTAGAGCTGACGAGGACTATTATGAAAGTGAAATACTTTATATATTTTTATGTTATATGAAAGCAAGTCAGTGATGATGACTCTGGGTGCCCTAAGTGGCCAATATTGGTGTTAAAATGAACGCATACGGATGTATGTGTAGTGTATGTATATGCTAGCAGCTATATGTGTGATAAAAAGTTAAATTAAATTGAGTAATCAGAGATATTGTGGTCAGTGTCCAGTAGGGGTCAGGCTTGATCAGAGAGAGAAAAAGCGATAAAGGAAAATCTGAATAGATGGCAATGGGTGTTCTTTCAGAAAGTCTGTAAACAATGTTTTCAAGCAATTTCTCTGCTCTCTTTTTGTGTCTTGCTGGTCTTTTCCTCGTGCTTGTTTTGCTTCTAATGTGACTTTCTTGTGTGTAGGTGGGGGGGGAGGTGGGTGGGCATCTTCATCTGTGCTCTTCTGACATGTTTCTTCATTTTGTTTGAAGAAACTAAGGTTTTCAGTTTGCAGTCTCTTCTCTGTAAACCGCTGCTCTTTTCTAGTCTTTCCCCCACACAGGCTTTGTTTTCTCAAACCTTTTGTAAGGGGTGAGGTCTGCTGTAAAGATTTTGGTGAGCTACATGTAGACCTGGTCAGCTGCACGTAGACCTGGTCATGGTCAGCTGCATGTAGACCTCACTGGGGCCTTTGGTGCTAGCGGCGCCACCCTCGGTGAAGCATTGGTGCCACTTTCACGTTTGAGCATAAAACGAGCTTTAGCTTTACTGCACAAGAGTGCAGCACATAACACTAAGCTAGGGATGGGCAAAACTCACAACATTGCTAATCAATAGTCATTGGAGACTATTCAAATACTAATCAAACCTCCCCCAGCTGACTGCCGTCATTGCAAACAGCTGGATATATGAGTCGCAGCAGGCTAATGTTATTTCCAAGAATAAAAGCATTCATTCCAAAAGTTACATTGTTGATGCTTGAAATGTCTGAGCTTCCATGTAAACGTATGTGTCATGTGGCTATCCCTTGCCCTATAAGTAGGATGCACATTGGCCATACACACACCACTCTTTTCATAATAACATCTTGCCGGCATAGAATTGTGGATACTGGATAGTAGTGTATGGTTAATGGGTTATGTGAATTGTAATTATTACCCCTAACAGATTGATTTAGCCCTGGTCCCCACATGTGGTCATGCTAGGCAAACATTTAGCTTAGGCCTTTGTCTTTGTTTGTATCTTACATGTATGCTGGTTAAGCCCATTTACAGATGCATAAAAGAAAAACGCATGCTGTCGATAATAACATTTTATGTTTAAGCTCTTAATCCCGAGCGGTCCGGTACCGGTACGAGAATGACATGAATTAATGTTGCATTTTTTTTCTCCAAATGTTGCCATGAGTAAAGACCCTATCCCTGTCAAAACAGCAGTTAAAGTGTATATTTTCAACACTACGTTTGTTTACCAATGATTAAGTGTTATTAGTGAAATATTAGTTTATAGAAATCTCAGGGCATCGAGTCGGAAAAAGGCGAGGATTTGGCGCAACCTAACTTGAGTGTAGTCTTTTGAGAGAAGAGACGCAGGGCTTTTGATGGCCTTTAGAATTTCAATAAACTACACTTCCCAGCTCACGCCAGGCCCCGTCAATCATCGGACTTCTTTTTCTTTTTTTTTCTCCTTATTTTTCTATTTTTTCTCCCATCCCAATTTCGTATTATCCAATTCTTCCCTCCCCTGTCTTGAACGTTGCTAGACTATGCCTCCCACTGGTTGGCTGTAGTGAGGATAGAAGCCTTGCATCACGTGTCCCCTCCGGTACACGAGGAGGCAGCCTGTCGCATCTTTTCACTGCAGCAGCTTGAACTCTGTGGCGAGGAGTAACGCGTGGGAGGCTCACGCTGCCCCCGCTACTTCCTGTTCCCGCCGCACCGGCGTCACCCAACCGACCTGTAGGAGTCGCTGTCCACAACGTCCAATCCCCACCCACCGGCTTTCCCACCCTCTAACACTGCCAATTGTGTTAGTATGACGGCCGGCCAAGCCGGTAGCAACGCCGAGAGCTGGGCTCGATACCAGCGTCTCCTGCCTTGGTGGCGAGCGCCTTGCCCACTGCGCCACTCAGCCGCCCTTCATCTGACTTCTTTTTCAGTTTTATTTTTCCTCTTTATTTTCAGGATCATATCTCACGGGTGGAACAAACCTGAATGTTATTGCCATTATTATTATTATGTGAACATCTACCAAAAAACAGGGTTGCAATCTGATGAAAAATGGCGGAGAAATTTACATTATAAAAAAGTAACTGTACTTACAGTAGATTTCATTCACGTTTTTTTCTGCACGCCTGGTGATAATAAATCCAGATTGAACTCTGCCATTGGAAAGGGGAGATTTGGCTTGATCCATAGATGTGCGACTTGGCCATAATAAGGTAATTTATAGGCCTGATATTCTATAATCATATTTCAAATAGATTGTAATGTTGTAATGATAGATCGGTATGGAATAATGTATCCATTTTGTACAGAATTATTTAAGTTGTGAAATAATGTCTGTATTTCTTGATTGATTGCATGTTGATTTTGGTTAGTCTCTGTAGGAGGAGCTTCCAGGATAAATCCTGCGACAGAAGCTCCTTTCAGGCAAGATAGCAGAGCTAGTTCCCATAGCCAAGGGCCTATATAGTTTGTTGTGTGATATTTTGTTAGTTTGGAAAGTTGAATAATAAGTTGAATAAAATTGTTGTATATAGTTGTGCAGTGTATATAGATGACAACCTGCCTCAGACTCCTTTTTCCACCACATGGCCACATCCTAACGATATGGTTTTGTTTTTAGTTAATACTAGTGAATGTGAAATAGTCCAACAAGGGAGCTAGCTGGCTGCTGTCACTGCTAACGCTAGCAGAGCAGGCAATCACTGATGTGTGAACTTAGTGAAACAACACGGCAAACGTACAAAACGTTGCTACCATATAACATCTCTGGTCTCTCTTTCTTCATCTTTCTTTTCTGTTCTCCAAGCGGTTAACCTCTCTGGAACCGATCATGTCGCCGGAGACAGCTGCATTGCCCCTGTCATTCAAACTGGCGTCACGCGCCCTCAGTTTTGATTGCATTCGGACGGGAGGGGCTGTACGCTTATGGGCATCCTACTGTCCTTCTGTAAGTCCCGGGGATGGCTTGATAGTTGATACGATTGGTCTAAACAGCGAGACAGACATTTGTGCCAACCAATTAGAGGAAGCGGGGCATATTCTGTTCAGAGTGCAGGCTAGAGTGGCTGCGCACCGGGTAGAGTGACACGCTCTGCATGTTGAAGCGACCATTTGTAAGTACAGATTATGTAGGAACAGCATCGTTTTTGGAGATATTATAGGATGCGACTGCCCACAGACACCTATTTGATTTAAAGTCGGCAGCAGCACGGAGTCTCTGGACTTATTTTATTTGGAATATAATGACTGTATACGCAAAAGTAGCCTAGTTTTAAGTTAAAATATTATAAATCTACATGCCTTGAGGATGTCATTCTTTTGTTTTGTTGTCATTCTTTTGCCTATCAATTGTTTTTAAGCTTACTCTGACCGGAATTTCTCTCATTTGACCGGTAGATTTCAATCTACCGGACACTGAGGCCGGCAACAATTTTTTCTAACGGAAACCCTGGGCTAGACGTGTGTCGGAGGAAGCACGTGATAGCCTCCACTCTCCCAGACCGACTGTGGGGGGCAAGTGCGCAGCGACCAGGAAGGGGATTGGGAATTGGCATAACGACTAACATTGGGATGGGAGAAAAATCGGAGGAAAAAGGAGGGGGAAAAAGATTAAAAAAAAAAAAAAAAAAAAAAACGTAGATAAATAAGAAATAAAAAAGAAAGTCACAAATAAAATGGTGTTCGAGGGAGTCACTCACACACAGGTACTGTAGGCTATAGGCCATGATTGGTGTGTATAGTTATCAGGTCTGTCAGGTTTTATTTCGAGCTATTCAGG
Organism: Notolepis coatsorum; assembly: GCF_963971535.1. Taxonomy (NCBI): domain Eukaryota; kingdom Metazoa; phylum Chordata; class Actinopteri; order Aulopiformes; family Paralepididae; genus Notolepis; species Notolepis coatsorum. Next base: position 71,410,883 of record NC_140175.1, read on the forward strand.
GCTTAGTTGGTGGGTAGTGTTGTAAGGCTTTCAAAGTAAGTGATAAACGGCTGCCAGTATTGGGTAAACTTTTGTAGACCCTCTAAGGGTAAACTTAATCTTTTCCAACTTTAAGAAGCCACATAGCTATTTGGGGGGGGGGGGGGGGGGGTAGGAGATTTCCATCCTAACAAAATCCTACGTCTTGCTAGCAGTGTGGTAAACGCTATTGTTTAAAATTTTTTATCCTCTTTTTCTCCGCCGATTTTTCTGTGCTTTTTCCTCCCATCCCAATTTAGTCGTTATGCCAATTCCCCCCTCCCCTACCTGGTCGTTGTGCGCATGTGCCCCCTACTGGTCGGTCAAGGGAGCCCTGAGGTCTACCACATGCTTCCTCCGACACATGCGGAGACAGCCAGCGGCTCTCTTTTCACCTGACAGCGCGGACTCTCATTGGTGAAATGTAACGCGTGGGAGGTCATGCTGCCTTCACCACTTCCTGTCTTTTGCTGTGCAGGCGCCCTGACCTGACCAGTAGGCGTCGCTGTCCACAACGCCAGATTACCAGCCATGACTTCCCTCCCGCTAACTCAGCCAAACGAGTTAGTATGACGGCTGGCCCAAGCCGGAGGCAATGCTGACACCTGGATTCGAGACCGGAGTCTCTCGCATTGGTGACGAGCGCAATCTCTGCTGCGCCACCCAGCCGCCTGTGGTAAACGCTATTGTGATGGAGTTAGGAGTGTTTAATTGTTCAGTATTTGGTGGGACTCCAAAAATAGCTGTCTGGGGCGAGGGTTCAAGATCGATTGAGAGGACTTTGGATAGTATTTTAAAAATAGTAGTCCAAAAAGTATGCAGTTTAGGACATGACTAGAACATATGTGCGAGATTGGCTGGAGAAAGATTGCATCTGTCACATTTCCACATCAGGGTATATGGGTGCCAGTTTGGATTAGCAGTAGTGGAGTCTATGGAAGATTTTGAATTGGATGAGCCCCAATTTAGCACAGGTGGTCGAGGTGTTAATGCGGTCTATAGCTCTGGTCCACCATTCATCAGAGAAGTCCTCCCCAAGCTCAGTCTCCCACTTGTTCTCCGTATTTAATAGAGAGGTTGTGTCAAGATCAGAGATAAAGCTGTAGATATCAGAAATGAAGCCCTTCCGCCCGGGCCTGATTGTGAAGAGATATTCCCAGGGCTGATCACAGGGGAGATCAGGGTAGGAGGGGTAGCAGGCTTGTATATAATGTCTAATCTGGAAGTAACGGAATAGATTGTTCCGGGGTAGATTATACTTGTTGCAGATTGTTTCAAAGCTATCAAACCTATTGTGGAAGAGGTCTGAGAATTTCACAAGGTCTTTGTCTTTCCAGAGTGAGAAAGCAGAGTCGAGAGTTGAGGGGGGAAATAAGTGGTTGTTATCTATGGGGCCATTGATGGAACTATCTATATATTTGAAGTGGGTACGAAATTGGGTCAACATTTTTAGTGTAGCTACTACCACTGGGTTGAGCGTGAATTTAGAGGGAGAGAGTGGTAGTTTGGAGTAGATCAACGCAGGAAGGGAAGTTAGGCGGCAAGACCCAGCTTCCAACAGGCACCAGTCTTGTCAAGGGAGAGCGAAGCCAGTAGGATATCTTCTGAATATTGGCAGCCCAATAGTAGTAGATGAAATTAGGCTGAGCCAAACCCCTGTTTTCCCGGTTTCTCTGTAATACATGACATTTTATTCTGAGTCGTTTGCCTTGCCAGATAAAAGTAGATATCATCTGGTCGAGGGATTTGAAAAAGGATTTGGGTAAAAATATTGGGATGCATTGGAATAGATAGGAGAGTTTAGAGTGTATCATTATCTTTACAGACTGTATCCTGCCTGCCAAGGACAGGGGTAGACCATCCCATCTGTGGAGGTCCGATTTCAGCCTATCAAGCAAGGGGGTGAAAATAGAAGATCTAAGGGAGGAGAAAGAGTCAGTGATCTGTATTCCAAGGTACTTAAAGCCTAAGGGTGAGATACGAAAAGGCACTTCTACCTGTGTAATCTGACTAGCGCTGCTGTTGATAGGATAGAATTCGCTTTTATTATAATTAAGCTTGAAACCGGAAAAAGTACCAAAATTCCGGAGGATAGAAAGTATGTGGGGGGTGGCAAAGACAGGGTCAGAGAGGTACAATAGTAGGTTGTCCGCGTATAGGGAGACCCTATACTCTGACCCTCCACGCATCACACCGGAAAACAAGTGGGTGGTCCTAAGATGGATGGAGAGTGGTTCCATTGCTACGGCGAATAAGAGGGGAGATAGGGGACATCCTTGCCTCGTTCCACGTGTCAGGTGGAAGTAGGCGGATCTAAAGTTGTTGGTGCAGACACTAGCTTTAGGGGAAGTGTAAAGTAGTTGGATCCAAAAGATAAATTTGTCTCCAAAACCAAATTTCTTTAGTACTGCAAATAGGTAGATCCACTCCACTCTATCAAAAGCCTTTTCGGCGTCAAGGGAGATGACAGCCTCTGGAGAGTTCAAAGGTGACAGGAATGTATTATATTTAAGAGTTTCCTGACATTTTAGAATGAGTGGCGATTCCGAATAAAACAAGTTTGTTCCTCTGATATAATATTTGGTAAGCAATGTTCCAGTCTGGTTGCGAGGATCTTTGCCAGTAATTTACTATCTACATTTAAAAGGGATATGAGTCTATAGGAACCACAGTCAGTTGGGTCTTTGTCCTTTTTAAGAATTAGGTGGTGGCCTGTGTTAGAGTGGGGGGGGGGGGGGGGGGCGTTGGTTAGAGATTCATTGTACATATTAATTAGAAGAGGGATAAGTTTAGCACTAAAGGTCTTGTAAAATTCTACCGGAAATCCATCAGGGCCAGGAGTTGTTATTTTGCATTAGCGTAATTGATTGAATAAGCTCCTCTATTTCAAGGGGTTGGTCCATAGTTTTTGCGTCTTCCAAGTCAATTGTAGGGTTGTCGAGGTTTGATATGAACTTTGTCATGTTGGACGTGTTAGACGGGAATTCCGATTTTTGTAGAGAGAAGAATAGAAAGTGACAAAGGCCTCATTAACATTAGAAAGAATAGATTGTAGTAGCCCAGAGTAATCTTTTACTTGTGGGATAAGTCGGGCGGCTGTTTGTCGACGCAACTGATGGGCCATAAGGCGGCTAGATTTCTCTCCATATTCGAAGTATAAGCCCTTTGTTCTGAGCAGCAGTTCTTCGGCTGCAGATGTAGTGACTAAGTCAACAAGCCTCTCTCCATCGTCATTGATAGTTCCGCAGCCATGCCGCAGGGCTAGGGCGGGCCATACTTTTTTTTTTTTGGAAAATCAATCGAGTGGGGTGTCTAAAATATGTGTTTTTTTGTGGGGAATTCAAATATGGGATTATTTTTCTAATCGGATAACTCCTACCTACATTGTTTTGGATTTCAAAATGGCCGATTTGACCATTTTTCACCCCTTGGCCATACATGGATGCCAACATGAATCTGAAGGAAATCCTAACATGCAAGGTGTCTAAATGATGTGTTTCTTAATGGGGAATTCAAATATGAGTTCATTTTTGGGATAGGATAACTCTAACCTACATCATTTTGGATTTCAAAATGGCAGATTTTACCATTTTTCACCCCTTGGCCATACATGGATGCCAACATGTATCTGAAGGAAATCCTAACATGCAAGGTGTCTAAATGATGTGTTTCTTAATGGGAAATTCAAATATGAGGTCATTTTTGGGATAGGATAAATATAACCTGCATAATTTTGGATTTCAAAATGGCTGATTACAAAATTGCAAAGATAAAAAATATATGGGAAATCATTTATAATGACAAAGCCATCAAATTTATTAACAAGTGAACTGTATATAACTGGATACAACTCCAAAGATCAATAATAATAATACTAACAATAATAAATTGTATTTGTAATGCACACAAACACCTAAGTGCTAAATCTCGATCTCCTGACTTCTTGAACTTTGCCAGGTTCCAATATCTTGATTGGACTCATTCTTGGATGGCAAGATCTCCTACTGTACTGCTTTAGCCACCAACCTACAAACACAAACTTAAAGTCAACGTCAGCCATAAATAGGTGAGCTCTTTCCAGAACTACTCAGCAGAAACCTCTGTAACCATTTTAACAAACGTCTCAATGTATTGAGAAAATCCATGGGGCTCCATCAATCCTCTATCTTCTTAAAACATTGGAAAGGCAGGGGATGGAAAAGGCAGAGAAAAGGAGAAGGGGCAAAGAAGAAAGCTTTGCAGCAGCAGACAAGGTTGCCAGGAAGGATGTTGAGAGCTTCCTTACAGTCCCTGAAGTTGAGCTCATTCCTGAAACTGACCCTGCAGCTTCAGCAAAGCTACGGAAAAATTATGATGAGATTCCAAACATCGCCCTTGCTAGTGTAAGGTATGGCATAGGTCTAAGGCCAACTGCAGCTATAGCAACTGCAGCTCTGATTGATGCAGGACTCATCTTAGAAGATGACACAAGTAAAGTGATTGATAAGAACAAGGTTAAGAGAGCACAAGAAAAGTTGATGCAAGAGCTGGGGGAAGAGTTTGAGGAGAAGTGCAGGGAGGAGGGGGGGATCTCCTGTATCCTCTTTGATGGGCGGATTGACATGACCAATGTGATGATGGAAGCTGAGGGCAGTGACCAATCTTTTCCTGCAAAGATCAAGGAAGAACACTATAGTGTTGCTAGTGAGCCTGGCAGCAACTATCTGTTCCACTTTACACCAGAGAAAGCAACTAAAGAGGAGTCCCATGCAGAGAAGATTGCTAAGGTCCTGTTTGCCTGTCTGAAAGAGAGAGGTTCTGATAAGACCTTGTGGGCCATTGGTGGAGACTCGACCAATGTCAACACTGGAGTGAAGGCAGGTGTAATGCGGAAGCTGGAGCTGCACCTGGGGAGAAAGCTGGTCTGGTTGGTGTGCAACCTGCACACTGGTGAACTTCCACTGCGCCGTCTCATTGTTGAAGTTGATGGGGCTACTCTGTCAGACAACAAATTGTCTGGGCCAATAGGACAGCTCCTTGATTCTGTTACAGACTTGGAGATCAATCCTAACTTCACCAGGATCTTTCTTGGCCCTCCGCTGATCAAGCTGCCTGAGAAGATCATTCAAGATCTCTCAACTGATCAACACTATGGCTATAAGCTGGTCTGTGCAATCAGGGATGGAGTGCTTTCTGCAAGGCTGGCTCTGCTGGAGATTGGACCGGTAAACCACAGCCGCTGGCTCACCACAGCAAACAGACTCCTCAGGCTCTGGGTGTCAAAGTATCAACTTAAAAGAAAGAACCTGAATAATCTACAATGCATTGTGGAATTCATCATTGGAGTGTATTATCCATGTTGGTTCAACATGAAGGTCAAGCACTCCTGGATTGAAGGGCCTAGGCACATCCTGTTTCAGCTGGACTGCCTCAAGTCTCAGAGGAAGGAGGTGCTGGATGTTGTGATGCCAACTGTGAGAAGATCTCCTCGGTATGCCCACAGTGAAGCCATCCTCCAAACACTGCTGTGCTCTGAGGATCAAAAAGAGAGAATTGAGGGGGTGGAGAGAATCCTGGCCATCAGGGGAGAGGGGGATCCAGACACTCAGCTGGGAGACTCCTGTGTCAGGATCAGAAGAACACCTCACATCAATAGTGACGCTTCCAGCATTGGTGGCTTAATCAGCTGGTCAGAAGATTTGTCAGAGCCACCTCTCACCTGCTCCCTAAGCACCTCAGAGGTGAAGAACTTAATCAACACCCCCATGGAGGTTCTCGACTGGCCTTGCCACACACAAAGCATCGAGAGGGTTGTTAAAATGGTGACTGAGGCCTCTGCTAAGTACTTTTCACAAGAAAAAAGGGATGGAGGGATCAGAGCTCAGGAGACCAGCAGGAGGCTGATGTCCAAGAATGAATCCAAGCAGGACTTGTGCAACCTGATCAAATTTAAGAAGATAGAGGATTGATGGAGCCCCATGGATTTTCTCAATACATTGAGACGTTTGTTTAAATGGTTACAGAGGTTTCTGCTGAGTAGTTCTGGAAAGAGCTCACCTATTTATGGCTGACGTTGACTTTAAGTTTGTGTTTGTAGGTTGGTGGCTAAAGCAGTACAGTAGGAGATCTTGCCATCCAAGAATGAGTCCAATCAAGATATTGGAACCTGGCAAAGTTCAAGAAGTCAGGAGATCGAGATTTAGCACTTAGGTGTTTGTGTGCATTACAAATACAATTTATTATTGTTAGTATTATTATTATTGATCTTTGGAGTTGTATCCAGTTATATACAGTTCACTTGTTAATACATTTGATGGCTTTGTCATTATAAATGATTTCCCATATATTTTTTATCTTTGCAATTTTGTAATACAATACCAATGGGTTCAAATGGTAAAATCAGCCATTTTGAAATCCAAAATTATGCAGGTTATATTTATCCTATCCCAAAAATGACCTCATATTTGAATTCCCCATTAAGAAACACATCATTTAGACACCTTGCATGTTAGGATTTCCTTCAGATTCATGTTGGCATCCATGTATGGCCAAGGGGTGAAAAATGGTAAAATCTGCCATTTTGAAATCCAAAATGATGTAGGTTAGAGTTATCCTATCCCAAAAATGAACTCATATTTGAATTCCCCATTAAGAAACACATCATTTAGACACCTTGCATGTTAGGATTTCCTTCAGATTCATGTTGGCATCCATGTATGGCCAAGGGGTGAAAAATGGTCAAATCGGCCATTTTGAAATCCAAAACAATGTAGGTAGGAGTTATCCGATTAGAAAAATAATCCCATATTTGAATTCCCCACAAAAAAACACATATTTTAGACACCCCACTCGATTGATTTTCCAAAAAAAAAAAAAAAATGGCCCGCCCTAATGCCGCACCATTGCATCTTCTCTCCCGATGTTGTCATTTCCAACTTTGGCATTCAAATCTCCCATAATCAGTAGCATGTCATGTTGTGGGACCTTGGAGACTGCACATTGCAGTTGCTCGTACCAGTCGTCCTTAGTCTCCTCCTCTGCCTCGTTTGTAGGGGCGTAACACTGTAAGATGGTCATTTTACAGTATCGGGAGTCAAATCTTGCTCTGAGCAGTCTATCACTGATGGGTTCCCACTCCGTGAGAGATTTGGATGTCTCCTTACTTGTGATAAGTGCTACACCGCTGGAGTGTGCATCATCTTTTCCAGAGAAAATGATAGTTGAGCCCTCTTTTATCACCTTGCGGCCTGAACCAGTCCATCTACATTCGCTCACACCAAGGATGTCCAACTTATAGTTCTGCATTTCTCTGATGACTTGTGCTGTCTTTGACGTTTCAAACATAGTACGCACTACATAGACTCTAAATATCAGGAAGGCAGCAGGACCGGATGGTATCCCCGGCCACGTGTAGCTTAATCCCAGCGGAAGAGTGCAAGAGCGCTTCCGCATTTTGCCCTGATTGGCCGCGGTAACGCCCTCCAAATGCGCATTTTCTTTCCCCCCGCTCAGACGCCAAAATGGAATGCATGTAGTACATGCAACACAACGCAGCATTTCTACGTACATTGCAACGTAACACAACGCAGCTGTCAACTGTACTTTACATATTATCCAAACGAGGACCACATAATATTATTTCCCTGTACATTGTAACGTTAACACAACGCAGCTGTCAACTGTACTTTACATATTATGGAATACATGTATATTATCGCGACGCGATTCACTCGCTGTCAACTGTACTTTACATATTATCCAAACGAGGACCACATAATGTTATTTCCCTGTACATTGTAACGTTAACACAACGCAGCTGTCAACTGTACTTTACATATTATGGAATACATGTATATTATCGCGACGCGATTCACTCGCAACGCCATAATGTTATTTGCCTGTACATTGTAAGTAACGTTAACACAACGCAGCTGTCAACTGTACTTTACATATTATGGAATACATGTATATTATCGTGACGCGATTCACTCGCAACGCCATAATGTTATTTCCCTGTACATTGTAACGATAACACAATGCAGCTGTCAACTTTACTTTGTAACATTGTTTTTTCGGTCATTCATAAAATTGATTGAATGAAATTGATTGAATGAAAATAACAGATTGCAGAATGGGTACAATACAGTACGGCTCAATACACACAATTGTTAAGGGGATGCAGACCAGAGAAAGACTTTCGTCTTGTTTACATCAGGGTCCCCCATTTTCAATTCATCAGGACATATATGACATACAGATAAACTGACAGCCCTAATTACAACCTTTATTTAATGGTTAATATTTTGATAAAAGGTAATTTACTATATTTGAATGGCATTTACACTTAAAGTAGAAAAACAAAAGTAATCTGTAAAATAGTGAATTTCCTGTGAAAAAACATTTATTTTTTACAGTACGTTACACACACAAATGCTACATTATGACAAATTTTACAAAGAAAGTATATTTAGATTCAAATACTATTTTAATAGCTTTCTTTGAATACATGGTTTCTCTCCTGTGACGTACAAATGTTCAACAAAACCGCCAACATTGACTCAGCTAGACCTCTTTGTTATATCTGCAGCGCTAACAGAAATAAAAACAACCCAGGCCTATGTTAAAGTGCAGCTTGGCTTAGAGGATAATGTCTTGTATGAACTACCAGTAATATAAATCATATTAACAACAAAAATGTGTTACGCCTTCATGTCAGATGATTTTCAAAAAGGAAAATGTACTCTGTCGTCTACGCTACGCCATCCTAGGTTGTCAAAGTGGGCAGGGGTGAGGTGGGTTCTAGACCCATGTTACTGACCAGACACTCTATATCAGTGATGTCTGTTTACTGCAGAGTGGCAGCGCTAACGGAAATAAAAACAACCCAGGCCTATGTTAAAGTGCAGCTTGGCTTAGAGGATAATGTCTTGTATGAACTACTCAATCAATCATGTACCTCGGCGCGGCTGAATAACAGTAGCAGTGATCGCCTGCTGCGTCCATCGCGTGTATATATGTGTGCTAATATGGCGCGTTAGCGTTAATATGTGATTTATATGAACCAAAGCGTGTTAATATGTGATTAATATGATCGCCTGCTGCGTCCATCGCGTGTATATATGTGTGCTAATATGGCGCGTTAGCGTTAATATGTGATTAATATGAACCAAAGCGTGTTAATAAATTATGTGATTAATATGAACCAAAGCGTCGAACCAAGCAGGGATCTCATGCGCATGCGCGAGCACCTGGGCGAAGGAAAAGGAAATGCGCATTACCGTACTGGCGTATGGCGAAGAATGCGGAAGCGCTCTTGCACTCTTCCACTGGGATTAAGCTACACGCTCCCCGGCCGCGTCCTAAAAGTCTGTGCCGAACAACTGGCCCCGGTATTCACTGACATATTCAACCTGTCCTTAGAACAGTCCGTCATCCCCACCTGTCTGAAAAAGTCCACCATTATCCCTTTACCCAAAAAAATCCACGCCCGCTTGCCTCAATGACCATCGCCCTGTGCTCTCACCTCCATAGCCATGAAGCGTTTTGAGAAGCTAGTGAAGGGCTACATCTGTTCCTCCCTCCCCATCAACCTGGACCCCCTGCAATTTGCATATCGCCCCAACAGGTCCACGGAGGACGCCATAGCCCATGTGCTGCACACAGCAGCATCACACCTGGACAAGAGGCAGGGGAACTATGTGAGAATGCTGTTCATCGACTACAGCTCAGCATTCAATACCATAGTCCCCTCCAAACTCATAGCCAAGCTCAGGGACCTGGGCTTGAACTATGACCTCTGCCAGTGGGTCCTGGACTTCCTGACGGGCAGACCCCAGGTGGTAAGAGCAGGCAACTGCACCTCCTCATCCATCACGCTCAACATAGGGGCCCCCCAGGGCTGTGTTCTGAGCCCCCTCCTCTACTCCCTGTACACACATGACTGCGTGGCACAGCGGAACAACAACACAATCATCAAATTTGCTGATGACACAGTAGTGGTGGGCCTGATCTCTGCCAACGACGAGAGGGCCTACCTGGAAGAGGTAGAGAATCTGTCACAGTGGTGTCAGGAGAACTGCCTCTCCCTGAACGTCAGCAAAACAAAAGAGATGATTGTGGACTTCAGGAGGTCGGGGGTCAAGGACTACAGCCCCCTCAGCATCGACGGGGCACCGGTTGAGAGAGTGAACAGTTTCAAGTACCTCGGAGTCGGAGCCCACATATCCGAGGACTTGACATGGACCACACACATTGACAGTGTTGTGAAGAAGGCACGACAACGCCTCTACTTCCTCAGGCGCCTAAGGAAGTTCCAAGTCAGTCAGAAGATCCTTAGGAACTTCTACTCATGTACAATAGAGAGCATCCTGACTGGCAACATCACCTCCTGGTTTGGGAATAGCACTGCACAAGACCGTAGCAGACTACAAAGAGTGACACGTTCAGCCGAACGCACAATTGGAGGGGGGCTTCCCACCCTCCAGAACATTTACAACAAGCGGTGCAGGGGGAAGGCTAAGAGAATTATTAAGGACTCGAGCCACCCGAACAACTGCCTCTTTGAACTGCTGCGGTCAGGCAAGCGATACCGGAGTCTTAAGGCAAGCACAGAAAGACTCAGAAGAAGCTTCTATCCCCAGGCCATCAGGCTGCTAAACGAACAATAAACACTATGCAACAACCATCAAATGTACACTGTAAATTGTACCTAAATTGCACCTCATCCCATTTCTGCCTTGCACTATATAGTATTGTATTAGTACACTGCACAGTATTGTATATTATATGGTAACTCAGTTACGTCTATTCTGCATCGAACATTGTACATATGTCTATACTGAACACTGTGACCTCATTTTTTTTTTTTACTTCTAATTTACATGCTATACTATGTTATTTTATTTCATACTTATCTTGTCTTGCACAGTCTCTGGAGCGTAACAGTAAGAAGCATTTTGTACAAAAGTATTCTGTACTTCTGTATGACAACTATTAAAGAAACTTGAAACTTGAACTTGAAACCTAGTCACCTATTAGCCATGCGATTAAGAATTAATGCAAAATTTGCAGATATAACTACCATTAGAGCACAACAAGTACTTGAAACAGACCCTGAAAAAATAAACGATACATTCAAAGAATTCTACTCCGACTTATATAAATCAGAAACGACCTTCGATCAAAACAAAATGGACACATATCTTAATCAAATTATTCTCCCTAAACTTTCAGAGGATGACGCTAAACAGTTAGAAACACCGATCACACTAGAGGAACTCAAGAAGGCCATATCCGAAATGCAAAGTGGTAAGGCTCCTGGAAGAGACGGTATCCCACCAGAAATGTACCTTTCTTGTTGGGACATAATTGGACCCTTATTACTAAATATGATCTTATACTCAGTCAAGGAGGGGAACTTCCATAAAAACGACAATATTGCACTCATAACAGTCCTTCTCAAAAAAGACAAAGACCCCACCGAGTGCGGTAGTTACAGACCCTTAAGCCTCCTCGGAACCGATATCAAACTGTACTCTAAGGTATTAGCCATCAGATTACAAAAGCATATGACGTCTTTAGTTCATCCGGACCAAACTGGCTTCATAAGAGGCCGCCTGATCACTGATAACATAAGACGAACACTGCACGTACTAGATGCCGACAAGGACGACACCATACCTAAGGCGATGCTGTCCCTGGATGCAATGAAAGCTTTTGACAGGCTGGAATGGTCGTATCTATGGGCAGTATTAGAGAAGATGGGGTTAGGTAAAGGTTTCATTGATATGATTAAAGTAGTATACAAAGACCCATCGGCCATGATTACTACAGGTATAATTACCTCCGGAATATTTCCGGTATCACGCTCAGCTAGACAGGGTTGCCATCTTAGTCCCGGGCTATTCGATCTATCATTAGAACCTTTAGCACAATATATAAGACAATCCCAATCCATACAACCAATCGTAATCAAGGGCACACAACATAAAATTAGTTTATATGTGGACGACGTAATACTGTTCAACACCACACTGCCTCATCTGCACAAGTTGATTGAGAACTTTGGTGATTTATCGGGATTCAAGATAAATTGGCCGAAGTCGGCTTTCCTTCCACTTAACACCCCTGCAAAAAAAGATATAACCCTCCCAGGAGAGATACCTATGGTAAAACATTTTAGATGCTTGGGAGTTGAAATATTCCCCACCATAAGACAAACGGTGAAGCACAATTACACAAAAATTCAAAACAAAATCAAAGACGACCTTGATAGGTGGGCAAAACTTAAAAACTCAGTACAGGCACGGATATCAATAGTTAAGATGGACGTACTACCTAGAATCAACTTCTTCAGTTCAATGCTACCGTTACCCCCTCCAGAGGGTTACTGGAAAAGATTACACTCCTCCACATACAAATTTATTTAGAATAACAAACCACCACGTATAAAAAGATCCACCGCACAGAGAAATAAAGCAGACGGTGGCATGGCATTTCCAGATTTTTTCCACTATTTTAAGGCGTACACATTAAGACCATTGACAACATGGTTTGATCCCCAAGCATTAGTATCCTGGAGAAAATTTGAAGAAAACATAGTAGCCCCACATAGACTGAAGGACATAGCATACACTAAACTACCAATCAAGCATTGTGAACGGAAATTTGGCCCCATAATTACTCATGCGATCCGGATATGGCGTGAAACATACAAAAAATATCCTAACCCACATAAATGGCACAATCATACTCCCTTATTCAATAACAATGCACTCTTAATTGAAAAACGACCTATAAGATTCCCTATATGGGAAGAGCAAGGCATACACTCATTAGGGGATGTTTTTAACAAACAGGGTTTTTGTAGTTATGGAGAAATATGCAAAAAATTTAATCTCACCAAGTCCACATGGCTTTTTTACATACAGTTACGGCTATGTTTGAAGTCTCACCGTGTTCCATTAGACATACCAATTGAACACCACAGATACCACAAATTCTTCTATGAAAGAGAGACATCGAGAGGTTTTGTTTCAGATTTTTATCATCAATTACTAACGTCCTCGTATGAAACCCTCCAACTAGACTGTCTGGAGGAGGGATATACCAGACCTGGAAAGTGACTTTGATTGGCAAGAAGCCTGGGCAAATGTCTGACTTACATCAAGGAACCCGGACCATCAACAAATCAATCTTAACTATATTCACAGGACATACTTGACTCCTATAAGTCTGAACAGAATGGGTCTTAAACAAGACTCCAAATGCTCCCAATGTACAAATGGGGATGAAGGGACATTTATGCACATGTACTGGGACTGCCCACCAGTTAAGATATTCTGGAAAGATGTGACCCAACAATTATCAAAACTCTTATCTTGGAATATACCTGTACACCCCTCTGTATTACTATTGAATGATGTTTTTGAGTTTGCAGTACATCCACAGCTAAAGAGATTGGTTTTATCGGGTATCACAGTAGCTAAAAAGCTGATCGCATCACGCTGGTTTCAACCGGAAAAAATTTGCCGGAAAGTTTGGTTTCTTACATATCTCGATGTGATTTATCAAGAAATATCTACAGCAAGAATTCTGGGTCTCAATGAATCCAAAATGACAATGTGGTTAGAAGTGGTGGAGAGAATAAAAGCTAGCTTATAATGGTAGTGTCTGGTTAGGAGCGAGGGATAATGGAGGTACTATCCAAGGAGGGGTCCGGGAGGGGGGGGGTTCGAGCTGGAGCATATGTGTGTAGGTTTTTAGATAACAGGTATTAGGGGTATATCCTGTATAAGACATTGGTATAAATGGTAATTTCGTTGGATATACACTGTGTATTAATGCTTGTGTATCTTATCGTGTGTTGTCATGTTTGTTTATATGTGTGTAAAAAAATAAAATACAAAAATAAAGGGGAACTATCTTAGGTCGCTTTCACATATAGTTTTGGTGGACTCGGTGCGGTTCTGGTGGTTAAGTTGCAACATTGTTGCATTCTTCATTTGGTTCGCCTGCGTTCACATAGCAATCTGTCAGGCGCACCAAACTTTCTGAACAATGTCACGCGGTCGAAAAGGGCGCTCGTCTATTGGACAGTGGAAATGTGTGTGTGGCTGCGAGCCTGTGTGTGCGCGCGCGTGTGTGTGTCTGTGTGTGGACTGCGAGCCCTCCAGATCAGCGGAGGCGAGTTTTGACGTGGCATTGATCCATTGATCCAATGCCGTGCGCCTCGGTAATAATATAATAAGCCGCGTTTCTTTCTTCCTTCTTCCCAAGATGCACAGTTAGATATATAGATATATAGATAGAGAGATAGATGCAGTGTGCTTGTTTTGCAGTGAATGCTGTGAGCAGTGGTAATAATAAGCACTTCCTATATTTGGTTCGCGTTTGGTCCAATGAAGCGAACCGAGACCTATGTTTTTGGTCGGACCAGAGTTCGTGTGTTTGGTCCGCAGACCGAGTTCGACGCACATTCACACAAACCCGAAAAACCGGACTATCGAATTCTGGTCCAATAGTCCGGACCAAACAGCCCCGGTGTGAAAGCAACCTTATAAATGGCCTTTTTGAGTGTTTGCATTGTTTCCTAGCTATGTGGACTTATATTAATATGATCTATGTCTCTAATTCTCATATTGGCGCATTCTTCCAATTCTCCTCTCACAATATTCACCCTCACTGAACTGAGTCATCTGAAAATGTGCTGATTTGTGATATCAGAGAGACACAGCTGCATGATAATGTGGCTGTGTGGCATCAGGTACATGATGAGCTGCACACAATGGCTGGAGCCCAGCCTCAAAACGGCTTAAGATCTTGAGGTAGAAAAATGCTGTTTTTGAGGACTTGATTAAAAATACAAAACAATGAATAAAAAAAAAAATAATAATAATTACAGAGGTGTTCCATAGACTCACAGGAATTGTGTAAAAGTGCCCAAATAGTGAAAGGAATAGTAAAATAGTTTCCCTTTAATAATTTAAGATCGATTTTTCTCATAGCTATTACTCACGCCCATCCCTAACCATTACCTCCTGGTTTGGTAATAGCACCGCACAAGACCACAGCAGACTACAGAGTAGGGCTGGGCGATATGGCCAAAAATGATATCGCGATAACGATAACAATATCATATCACTTGATAAAAAAAAAGAGTATTAAAAAATTAAATTTATGTTTATTTTGCAGCAATTCTTTGTCGTTGCCGCCATCTTTAGTGTTACATGACTTACATCCCCTCACACTCCAGTTCTCAGGCTGCAGCTGGTTTGAAAGCTAAAGTAAACCGGCTTCTCTGCTGGCTGTGGCTCCAGGGGTGTTGGAACAGTTCTGGCTCTGCTAGTTTCTTTTCTATCTTTTGGCGCTTTTTTGGTGGACAAACAACTGCAAATGTGCACCGTGACTCATGACTGGAGACTAGCTCTGCTAGCACACATAGCCTACTGTGTACAGACGGTTTCAAACTGTATTTTAAATTAGAAAGCAAACAAAATAAATGGACAAGAGAAAAATAAATCTCAATTTGGTCAGTATTGTCATTTGGACAAGCAAAGCCATTACTTTAAGTTGCAGGCAAGAAAGACAAGTCTGTCCACTGTCTCTGGTTTGAAAACTGCCGATTTCTTTTTCTATATCTCCCCCCCCGCCCCCATATCAATTATTAAAATATATCACGATAATTATCGTTATATCGCCCAGCCCTACTACAGAGAGTGGCCCGTTCAGCCGAGCGCACAATTGGAGGTGGGCTTCCCACTCTCCAGGATGTTTATAACAAGCGTTGCAGGGCCAAGGCTAAGAGAATAATCAAAGACTCTAGTCAACCAAACAACTGCCTCTTTGAACTGCTGCAGTCAGGCAAGCGCTAGCAGAGCCTCATGGCCAGTACAGAGAGACTCAGAAGGAGCTTCTATCCCCAGGCCATCAGGATGCTCAATAACAATGACACTAGTCTATGTAACTAACAACCCATCATCTACACACACTGCACACACATCCACATATACACACCTTAGACACTTTAACACACTTTATATTTATCTATTATTAAAGAGATT
Organism: Notolepis coatsorum; assembly: GCF_963971535.1. Classification (NCBI taxonomy): domain Eukaryota; kingdom Metazoa; phylum Chordata; class Actinopteri; order Aulopiformes; family Paralepididae; genus Notolepis; species Notolepis coatsorum. The sequence continues at coordinate 71,426,941 of NC_140175.1, forward strand.
TGCACCACATTCATACCTCATTTGCACCCTACCCCAAGTTTTTTACCTCTGCATTCTACCTCACTGTTACTCATTTTACTCTGTGTTGTATATTGTATATATGTATATTATGGATGCCCCCCGAAACCCGGTTCTAAACGGGAACCAATACTAAATTAGAAAGGTTTTTTCTCAAGGAATTTAAACGTTGCAAACGATCTCTCCTCTCCCTCTGTCTTGCTCTGTCTGCACGAGAAGCGGGACTGAGTTACACTTACACACAATCGCGGCTTTAGTCGCTCACACTCACACAAATGCACATACGGGTACTTCTTTCTTAACGGTTCTTAATTAATTGTTTTTTTCCCTTGCAAAATAATAAAAAAATAACCGATAAGAGTATCGATAAAGTACCGAACCGTTAAGCAGTATCGATAAGAGTAGTAGTATCGATAAATTCCTAACGATACCCATCCCTAATGTATATTGACTTTACCTACTTTTTACGTCTTAATTTTTATTTATTTTTACTTACTTTCTCTTTACTGTATGTAGCACACTCTCAGGAGCTCATATGAAACAAGCATTTCATTATAAAGTATTCTGTATTTTGTTCTGACAAATAAAAACAAACTTTAACTGGCACGGAATGGCCATATATGGTCAAAGGGGCGTGGCACTCAATGTGTTAATCTAATTAATCGCATTTTAATCGCATAACCATTTTAGGCCTGATATTTTATATTCTATAATCATATTTCAAATTGCATGTGTCGGGATGGCAGAATTCAGTTCTGTATCTACAAAACCTTCTGTTTAATCATCTTCCCTTTATTCATTTGCTTAGATTTTTCAGGTCTGGTCAATTTTAGCATGGTGTTATTCACAGTCAAAAAAAATTTATAAAAAAAGAATTGAATTGATATTCTCATTTGGTTCATTACAATTGACTCAAGCCTAGTAACAGACACAGTATTTCTGACACTGGGAATTAGGGGTGTAACGGTACACCGAAGCCACGGTTCGGTACGTACCTCAGTATTGGGGTCACGGTTCGGTACAACAGAAAAAAAATATATATAATTTAATTTATAAAAAAATATAATTTACATTTAATTTTTAATCATTTATAATTATTATATATTTATGATCATTATTATTATTATTATTAAATAGAATAATTTTCTATAGGCTTGCCGTGGTAGTCAGTGATACTGGTGTCATTCTAATTTAACTTCACAAGACTGAATACTAGAGAACAGATGACATGTTACAACAATGGCAGAGGATTATTTGGATTTAAACACAGTAGCAGTTCAACTGGAGAGGAGCTCAGATGATCAGTCCGGAAAAGTATGTTTCTTTTTTTTATTTGATCAGCTGTGCCTGTGAGAGTCCGGCGGGGGGGAATGCTGGTGTGTTTGTTGGCGAAGTGTGTCTTTCCATTGGTTTCATTTGGTTGACATTATTGGGCGAACAAGAAAACGAAAGAAAACTGTAAAATTGTAATGACCCTGCAGCTGTTCCAATGTAAATGTGCCTTCCTCCGTGCACTTTCGCCCGCTCTGAAGTCGGACTCTGTGTGCCTGGCCACGCGCGCTGTTCTCACACGGACACGGAACCCGCGAGTGCATGCATGCGCGACTCGTGTGTTTGCGCTGTGAGGCGTATTCTTCGTATGGCTGCGAGTACGGCACCGTGACGGCCGTACCGTAAATTCGCGGGACGAATACACGTACCGTTACACCCCTACTGGGAATACATTCCCTGAGATCCATAGATGTCCCTAGAATCAGATACCAAGAGCATGCAAATGTACCATTTAAAAGTTTGTATATACCGGTATATATATATATTTTTTTTTTTTTTTTTTTTATAATTTTTTTTTTTTATTAATTTTGAGTTAATTTTCATAACGCGATAATTTGCTGTGTAATTAATTAATCTAATTAACGCAATAAACTGACAGCCCTAATAGTTAGATATAGTATAACTGTATATTGTATAGTAGTGTATATAGGACTCATTAATTTTTTATTTGTAAGCTTAGCATTGTATTGTATTTTATCTTAGTACTTTTTATCATGTCTATTTGATTATCTATTCTATTTTATTCTATTATTACTTGTATTTTATTTTTGCACAATCAAAGCGGGCATGGCCACCTTCATTTCCCTATATGTCTCGCGTATGTATGTGACGAATAAATCTCTTGAATATTATTGTGCCCCCCTCCCCAAATAAATGAACAAGAGACACTCACCAGGGAAGTAGCGTTCAGGGACCTTTGTGAGGTAGAAGACCAGAGCGAACCCAGCCATCAGGTACATCACGATCACACGAGGCAGGAACAACTGTCACAAACAAAACACGTCTTTCAAACATCAGATCACTGGACGGCTGCCCTCAACCGTCAATATTGGACAAAATCATAAAGAGCGAGCTCTTTAAAATTGGCGCTTATCAAGGACTAAAGCGCACTCGTGAATATTAACGTAGTACGGAAATACACAAAAACAAACAACTGTAAACAATCGGTTAACCGTCTGTAGTGTGATAGTAAAGGGTTAACCTTCTGTATTGTGGTAGTGAACGGGTTAACCATTTGATAATGTGGCAGTGAAAGGGTTAAAGGAGGATGATCGTAGCATTTAGTTTCCCTCTGACCTGTACGACGTCGGCGGTGAGGCCCCCGGTTAGCCAGACCCAGTGGAAGGCGGGCACCACGCTGTAGCCCGCCACGGAGCAGAAGATGACGGTCCGCAGCCGCTGCCAGCCCTTGTTGAGGTAGTGAGGGTGCACCTGGACACAGAAGACCGCCAGGATCAGGCACAACACCGTCACCAGGTACACCTGGCGCCAGAACTGAGGGGGGGGGGGGAGAAGAAGAAGAGGAGAGAAAGGGGTGAGATACAAATGGTAAATGGATTGCATTTATATAGTGCTTTTTATCCAAAGCGCTTTACAACTTATGCCTCACATTCACACACCGATGGCGTAGGCAACCATGCACGGTGCAAACCTGCTCATCAGGAGCAGTTAGGGGTTAAGTGTCTTGCTCAAGGACACTTCAACATGCTGCCGGTAGGAGCTGGAATTGAACCGGGAACCCTGATTGAAGCAACGGTTGCAATTGGAGGACTAAGAAAAGATGGGGGGGGGGAAGTCTGTTCTAATACTAGATAAGAGGGATGATAGATGCATTATGGGAGAAAAGTGCTTGTTTGTGCCACTGAAACCAAAGTCTCGCTCTGAAATCTCACGAGGCATGAGTTGTTGTAGGAAGACCATACTGGAAGCTGCGGAGCATGTATAGTACCGCAAAGAGTTTGTTGCAGTACTATACATAAAACATAAAAACAGCGGTTCGTGTTTGTGCATTTCCAAATTGTGCCAACAACACATCACCCACTTTGCGTCGGGTCATAGACCCCATCATTTATACGGACATGCCGTTCCAAGACCTGTTGCAGACAGAGTGGAGGTAGTGTAATTATTACAAATGGTAAACTTGACTGTTAAGACGATACGCATTAACCCTTTCACTACCTCTACCAAAGGGTTAACCCTTTCACTGCGACCCTACGGAAGGATAACCCTTTCACTACCACACTACAGAAGGTTAACCTTTCACTACCACACTACAGACGGTTTGAAAGGTTAACCTTCTGTAGTGTGGTAGTGAAAGGGCATCAGGTATACTCGAGTAATTCATTGCGAGTACTCTATCTGGGAAAACATTACTCGTGTCCACCCTACTACCAGATATGACATGAGATTTGAAAGAAAATAAAAAGTACCTACAGTGTTGCAGTAGAAAGCGTAGAAGACCCCGGGGACATAGCAGCCCAGAATGCCTACGGAGATGCCTGCGTAATCCAAGGCCAGCCAGCGACGGCACGTCTTCTCCGACCGGTGGCAGGAGAACATATGGTAACCCACTGAACAGAGCATGCACACCTGGGAGGTAAAGACGGAGAGGAAAACATCAAACACAAGATCCCATATTAAAAGGAGCATTCTGCTTACTTTCAACCTAGAACCTATTTCTCTATCGTCTGCCATTTTACAGATTGATTCCAACCAGAATCTCATCCTACTGGACCACGTTGCAGTCGTGAGATTTTACCAGAGAAATAATTAGTGTCAGAATTGATCAGCATGATGCTAGATCTTGGGTGTAGTTAAAAAACCACTGGAATTATCCTTTAGGTGATTGGCTGAGGCCAACACATGACTAAAAAGAAGAGTGGCCCATCAGTCACATCTAGCTGAGAGGACACAGTGCTTAACATTTCAGCATCTATAGGGAGGTGTAGTGGTTACGTCATTGCCGTTTTTCGTATTCCACCCTCTTTGGAACACAATGCATTTCCCCATTGCCCATTTCTAGATCGTCTCGTTTAAAACAAATAAAGCATTAACATTGGCATGCTGTACCTTTCTGTGCTTATTCATCCACAATCTCTATAGCACAACATGAAAATATTCGCAATTAATAATAAACAAAAATCGCCAAATTTTATTTCAACTAAAAATTTCCCAATGATAAAACCCTATACGGGTGGAAATACCAGTGACGTCAGACTACACCTCCATATAGTGTCTAGTGAACCGAAGGCCACGCCCCCCTCAGCCTACTGAGAGTTGGCTGTGCTCAGAGAGGGTGAGCTAAAACACTTTTTGTGTCATCGTTGTACTGGATCTTAAAAAAGAAAAGTTGAATACACATTGAAAATGAGAGGAAGTGAGATTGAAAAGAATCATAGGCAGACATGCTTCACTTATATAAAAAAAAAAAATACTAATTTCTTTCTGATTGGTCATTAGGAAATCCAGTAGGAGATGGTGTGTCTTAATGTTACATGTACCCCTCAATATATTATGGAGAGGGTTTAAAACTACATTAGAAAACTATAAATATAATATAATATATATTTATAAACTTAAGGTCACATATTATGAAAAACTCACTTTTTCAGCGTTTGGTCTCTGATGGGCCTACTAACATACAAACGGTGAAATAACACAACACAGTCTGATTTTCCTGGGCTGCCAAGGGCAGAAAACATGTGATTCAACAAGCCATTCAGGTTTGCCTCTCTGGCGTACATCAATCAGGAATCATAAACAATGCGTGGGTCTTGACTTGCGTGTGAAAAATGCATATCTACAAAATGGCGGCTTGCTCCTCGTTTTCCGCCAAACGGTTATCCAACATATGTTTCTGACAACATTTCAAACGGTTATCTAACATATGTTTCGGACAACATTTCAAGTGGTTATCTAACATGCGTTTCTGACATTACAAACGGTTATCTAACATGTGTTTGACAACTTTTCAAAGGGTTATCTAACATATGTTTCTGACAACATTTCAAAGGGTTATCTAACGAAACGTTATCCTATAACCTAGTTATATGAATACTGGCAGAGCGTCTCGCTCTTGCCATTATGAGATAACTTATCTCCTAGCACCTACTGTGCTCATGAACAAACAATTTGCACTCATGCACGTGACCAGGCCATGCCCCTGCGTCATGCTATAAGACGCCGGACATGGTCACACTCTACCTTCCTCGGAAAAAAAGTTTCCAACATTGAAAACCCAACCAAGGGACCTCAGGGCGCTAAGAGCGAGACGCTCTGCCAGTATTCATATAACTAGGTTATAGGATAACCTTTCGTTATATTATCATACTGGTCATCGTGTCTCGCTCTTGCCATTATGAGATATGGGACAGAGCAGATGTGTGACCCGACAAGTGTACCCCCAGCTCACCCACGCGTTTAGGTGATGGCCAAAAAGAACGTGGTCTTCAAGACAGCAGATCCAATGGCGCCTGCTCAAGAGGCTCAAACGGGGCCTCCGACAACCGGCCCAGGACCAGTTGGAGGTCCCACTCGGAGACAGAGAACGTTCCACAGGCTAGAGACGCAGAGCACCAAGCAGGAACGTCCCACGAGAGGGTGGTTGAACAACGTTCCGCCCCCACACTCGTCCATACGCCACTCCCCAGCGTAAGCCGCGGTAGAGGACGGAGCGTGCGCGTACCGGATAGCGTTAACCACAGAATAGTCAAGACGCATCCCCACCAGATTCACACTGTCAGCAGCCAAGCCTAGAGGCTGCCCCAGAACAGGAAGGCAGAACAGAGTTCCGCGTGCCTGAGAGAGGGCCCGCGGTGACCACGGAACAGGCCACCAAGAGCTGAATCAGGGCCGGGGACCACACAGCTGAGCCCCGTCCTGGCACGACCAGGACCAAGTCTCGCGCTCCCGACGTACCCACCCCAACAGCTGAGCTATCAGGTGTAAGGGGGGGAAAGCGTACAGAATCCCGGACGGCCACGGAATCGGTCCCAGACCTGCACGTAGTCCCCACTTGTCAGGGTGAGGACCGCCCCGCGACATCACACATGCACCCACATTCACCCTGCCGGGGATGTGGAGAGCCCTCAGGCAGAGCAGATGGAGAACACCCATAGCCCGACTGCCGCCCGGTGCAGACGGGGGGAGCGCACTCCTCCCTGTCTGACAACATACGACGCTGACGTCGTGTTGTCCGTCCTGACCAAAGCACGCTTGCCCACCACAAGGTGGTCGAGCCGTTTGAGGACCAGAAGGACTGCCTTCAATCCCAACACATTGAATGTAGCGCAGACCGGGCAGCATAGCAGCTGCCCCCTACTGTGTTGGTCCGACACGTCCATCCATGAGCAGGGCTGTACGTTAACTTTTTTTGCACATAGCACTGGTGCTACAGAGGTTGATAGTTTGTAGCACAGGCCAAAATCTTGTAGCACAAGTATAAAATGTGTTATTGTAACAGTCACAAATGTGCCTATTGTATTTGTGTTATTTAGTTGCAGTGCCATGTTTGGCTGTAATTTTCATGCTGACAAGTTGACGTCATACAGCCAGACACGTTACGTGTAAGGAATTATGGGATTTGGAACTTGGGTGTATGGACTCTACTAGGGGTGGGAATCACCAGTTTCATCACGATACGATATCGATTCTTTGGACAACGATACGATATTTGCCGATATCTGCCACGATACGATACAATGCAGGTGCCTGCACGATATGAGATGATATCATAAGCCCATTTAACACAATCAGTAACATTTAGATCAACTCAAAAAAGGTAACAAAAATATAATTTGAAAAAAAATATTTGTGCTCTTCCATTTAAATGAAAAACGATTTATTGTTTTTAATACAAATAGACCTCCTGTTCACTATAAAGTGCCACGTTTTGATATATTGAGCTTTAAACTTTAAGTACATTTTTTTTGGAACACGCAACCTAAAACCCCTTCCTCTCCCAAACCGTTCCTGCAATTGTTTTATGTTGCATGATGATCATGAATACATTTATTATGTATTGTATTTTTTTTTTTTTTACTTTGACCAGTCAGCTGGTTCTTTTCGCGTTTATCGCTTTTTCTGGTCAAGTATGACCGACAGAAACAGGTTGAATGGGGGTACAGATGGGGGGAAAGACAGAAAGTACGGCTTGTCCGGGAGTCGAACTCGCTACCCCAGATCCGTGACGCGCACGGTTGTCCCCGACACCGAAATAGCGTTCGAGGTACGCGGTGAGCTACTGGAGCTCCCCATGTATTGTATTTTTTATGTTTAAATATCAACATTATCTGTCCACCCTCAGTACATTTAGTATCAATATAATATACTCGTCTGACTTCATCTGATCTTTTCAAACGCGCGCACACACACAGAAGGGAGAATGCCCCTCCTTCCCAGTCCCCTCTGCTGTCTCTCTCCATCGCTCTGAACAGGGTTTTAGCTTGTTGTTAGCTTATGCTAACGTAACGTAAATGCTACTGGTTTTTAAAGTACTAAAAGAAACGGTCCCCAAGTACCTAGTCAATTATTTTAATAAAGTAGGAGATGTCCACAAACACGCCACAAGAGGAAGCCCCACGGACCTGGTCCCGCCGAGAGTCAGGACATGCATGGGGAAAGATGCATTTTTTTACTCGGCTACGGTAATGTGGAATGCCCTGCCAACATTTATAAAACTCCTGAACTCCCCTCTCGGATTTAAATCCGCCCTAAAAACATGGCTCAGCAGCAACTCAAATTGGTCTTAAAATGTTTTTTTTATCTCTTTTATCATAACTTGGCTTTTATTTCTTTTATCATGAGTTGCTTTTAAGGGTTTGCGGATTTTCTTTTAACATTAGTTAACTGTATGAGTTGTCAGGTTAGGTGTTTTTATAAATTTTTTTTTAGAATGCGTCCTGTCAGTGTACATGTCCATTTGTGTTTCTGTGCCTTTTTATGTTCCATGTATGGACCACAATGGAAACAAGCCTTGGCTTTATTGTGTTTTATCCATTTTTGACCTGCGTTATTGACACTGTTATTGTCTTGTCTTTTAAAATGTTTTTTTTGTCATACGATTTGTGTCAAAATAAAGTATTCAATTCAATTCAAAACGTTAAATCCGGTCTTAAACACGACGTGGTCATAAAGGAATGGCGAGGATTGCAAAGCATGTTATATGCATTTGACCCGTTGCGGAATAAGTCAAGTCAAGTTAAGAGTTTTATTTGTCACGGCATACAAGTATACAATGAAATGCGGGTGGTCTTGCCCGCAACGATGTGCAATACAGTAGTACCAACATATAGAATCCAATAAAACAACATTGTGCAATAAACAAGTAACATAGTAGGGCATATCGGTATTTGTACATAGTTATTTACATATTTTATACAATCTCAGGTTATGCTATACTATTAAATATAAAAAATATATATAAAATATATAAAACAGCAGGGATTTGTTTTGGGTGGCGAAATAAGCACACTATCTTTGCTCTGTTTCAATGTCCGCGTTCCAGGCGCTACTGCTGCTACTGAGACGCTACTGCTGTGTGCTGTGGAGCGGAGCGGATATGAGTCACGACACCACGGATTTTCAAAATAAGAGTATCGAAATGAACTGAGCGTTGCTAGTTGCCGGAGCCATAGATATTATAGCTGGAGCTGCGCGTAGGCGGAAATGAGACCCGCGACAGGATTTTCAAAATAAGAGTATCGATATGAACTGAATGCCTATCACACCAGTGCTACTGAAGTAAATCCATTCATCAAACAGACGGATGTTGCTGTAGCACGTGCGATATATATCTCGCACTGTACAGCCCTGCCATGAGGGAGGCGTCGGTGAAGACCGTGACGTGTGACAGCCTGCTGCCCAAGGGGACCCTGCAGGTGAGGGCACCAGAGCCTCCCCAGAAGACGAGGTCCCCCAGTACTGACATGGGAACCTTCAGCCGCTTCCATACATCTCACACCGGGTCCATTTTCATACTGGAAAAAACCACCTCTGCATCCTCCTCATGAAGAGGAGGCCATGAGGGACCCCAGCAGCAGGCGCATCACGGACAGCGCTGTAACCGTCCTAGGACGGAACCTCCCGAGCGCCGCCCAACCACTCGCCGCCGCTCCGAGAGGGAACTCTACAGCAAAACCCAGGCCGGTGAGACACCACCTGCCCGGTATGAGACCTGGCGATCTACCCTGACTGGCCAAGGACCAGAACGTCATTCAGGGCAGAATTCGTAACCCCCGACGACGCAGAGGCCCCAGCGCGGTCTTCACGCACTTGGTGAAGATGCGGGGAGCCAGAGAGTAGCCGAACTGTGAACCAGGCCCCCACCTGACAGCGTCTAACAGGTGGGAGATGGTCAACATTCTGAACCTTCCATGGGACAGGTCCGGTATGGGTCTGACACCCCCCCCCTCTGGGATATCGCACCCTGACACTACCAACGAGGCAATCGCACCCAAGGGGGGACCCCGACAGAAAGGGACGGTTTGATACGGGGGAAGCTGACATCACACTGGGTGACAAAAGCTCCCCCACTGAACACCTCCCCGGCATGGATTGCTGAGGAACTGTTCTACAGCTGGACATGCAAGGCATGAAGTCCCCACACTGCCCGATAGGGTGGGTTCCTACACACCGTAGCCCTGCAGTGATATTACTACCACCCAAATCACGCGCGCTTGCCTGACCACCGTCGGTCTTCCGGCCGTGAGAGGCACTAACGTGATATCCGGCCTGGCGAGGGCGGGACTGGGGGAACTCGCGCTGCGACCCCCTGGGCCTCGAGTTCTCCCCGCTGACGACCTTCGTCGTTGACAGACACAACACCAGGCTCGCCAAACACAGACGCAGAACGTGTGGCGTGGGAGCCACTTGACAGCACAGCATTCTCACGGACAGACCCAGGCCTAGCCAGCAACTGGGTGTCAGCCCCTGTCCCCATGAGAAGCGAAACATGGGACCGCTCGTGCTTCACTGAAAGCACGCGGCCCGCAGCCAAAGGGAACAAATCAGAGCCTGTATCCCGCTGGTGTTGGGGGGGGGGGGGGGGGGGGGGGGGGGTGACCGGAGAGCGAGCTAGACACAGCTAGACGGCAACGTTTTTTTAGGGCGTGCTCATCTAATGTAGCCGATCCCTCGGCCGCCAAGGCTGTCGGCCTTGCGATCACCTGTTGTCTTTGTGTCCAGGGTACCTCAGGCGGGGGAATCATGGCCGCTGGTCGCCCTCACCTCTGGCTGCGCGGTGTGAGGCGGTGTGGGGCCTAGGTCAAATACCGCCCGCGCTCCTGCGGAAAGACAAAAGTCCCTCTGCGGAGAGGGGAGCCCTGAGGAGGGAAAACCCTTCTCTCCTCCTCAAGGGGAGACTGATCCAACCAAAGATGTCTGTAAACAAGCGGTTATAGCTTGAGGCTAGGTCAAAAGCTAATAACCTCAAAACCTTGCGCGATGTTTCGACGTCGGCTGGCCCTAAGGCCCCACCACAATGTTTTACAGAAAAAACAGCAATTCGAACAATGTTGCTAGTCGCTGCTAATTCTATACCGCGGCGGTATAGGCTTTAACAGCCCACCAGCCACCTGCCGGGCCGACTCGCCTCATGGCGTCGGCCGGGAGGGACACCGTTCCACCATGTCAGAGGCAAAGGACTGATGCCACCTGCTTCACAAGCACGGAGCACCAGTGTTGGCTGCAGACAAAAGACTACTACTAGTGAAGCACTGCCTCACTAGTAGGAATGCAGCAACCTCCACTGTGGTGTGCACCCATGAAGGGGTAAATGAATAAATGAACAAAAACTCCACTAACACACTGCAGAATGGGCTAGCCCATACACACAAATGTTAAGGGGATGCAGACCAGAGAAAAACACCAGTCCTGCACACATTCACAAAAAGCACACCAGCCCTAGGCCTCAGCCCATCCACCCATGAAAATGGTAAACAAGCCCGCGCTAAAACCCCCAACATTAGACACCGATTGACCGTCAGCATGAATGGTTAAGAGGAGGGAAGACATTTTAGTAAAGACAGCCCTTGGCGGGGAACAAAGAACGGAGACCCAGCATTGTAGCATTAGCATTAGCCGCGCGCACTAGGATAGTTGGGAAAATACCCAAAACAGAGTCATAACGACCATGTTTTCCCAAATATCCTGCCCCTCGCGCCAATACATCACACGGCTATCTCACGGGACAACGAGCAGTATTACTCATGCTAGTATCAATGCCGGACAACGCAGGCCTACCTGTGCGCGACGTAGCTCGACAGCTAACCGTCGCGCGATGTCCCTCAGTACCTTAATGATAAGCAAGCAGTGCAAAAATGCGGAAGCATTCGTCACCGCACGCCACTACGGTAAAGCGCCTTTCTTTTCAGGCCCGCTTTGGGAGCTGTCGCGCGGAAATAGGCTGTCTATTGCCATTCTCTTTGACAAACTCTAACCTTAACCAGCTCCTTAACAGCGCCTAAACTTAACCGTTCTAACCTTAACCAACTCCGAAACAATGCCTAACCTTAACCTTAACCTTAACCATGCCTAACCTTAACCATAGAAATTATATTGCCATTCTCTTTGACAAACTCTAACCTTAACCAGCTCCTTAACAGCGCCTAAACTTAACCGTTCTAACCTTAACCAACTCCGAAACAATGCCTAACCTTAACCTTAACCTTAACCATGCCTAACCTTAACCGGCGAAAGAATACATGTTAAAAAAAAAAATCACGTTAAAAAAAAAATATTCGATGGGATTCGAACTCGCCAGCAAACGAGCCATAGGATCCACAGCCATGTAGTCTTGCCAATTGAGCTATTTCTAGATACTGAATAAGGGGCGGTGACTTATATATATTGAGCTCCGCTCGTGTCGAACCAAGGCGGGATCTCATGCGCATGCGCGGGCACCTCGCGCGAGCACGCCGGCGCACGCACGCACCTGAGCGAGCACGCCGCCACCGGTGCACGCACGGGCGCTGGGCGGCGGAAAATGAAAGGCGCATTACCGCACGACACTACGGTAGAATGCTTCCGCATTCTTGCACTGCTTGCTTATCATTAAGGAAAACGCCCCCAGGACAGGCCCGATGCGCTGGTAGGATGTGCCGAGAAGATTCCAGGGGCTGGTGAACCTCCGGCGAAAACCCAACATTGTGTAATTTCTCTCTGCATTTCATAACAACTAGTTCATGGAGTTCACTGCAGCGTCCATGTTGGAAACAAAAAAAGAGGAAGGTAGAGTGTGACCATGTCTTATAGCAGGACGCGGGGGCGTGGCCTGGTCATGTGCATGAGTGCAAATTGTTTGTTCATGAGCACAGTAGGTGCTAGGAGATAAGAGTTCTCATAATGGCAAGAGCGAGACGCGATGACCAGTATGATAATATAACATATGTTTCTGAAAACATTTCAAACGGTTATCCAGAAGAATGTATTGGTTTGAACCTGTACAAAGAATGTATAACCACATGTAGAAGAAGAAGTCTTTATTTGTCATGCAGATTTAAAACACACATGTGCGATGGGCGACCCACAGGAACACACACACACACACACAGAGTCGCTGATGAAATGTTCTCAGGACTTCCCATCCCATCGTCCTTCCCCCCAAGGGAAACTCCACACAGAAAGGCCCGGGAGATACCCCATCTGGGTAACGGCAACCTGGTCCCCAAGCGGGAATCGAACCAAGGACCTTCTAGCTGTGAGGCGACAGTGTTAACCACTACACCACGTGCCGCCTACAGTATAAACAACGATGAGAACAATATAGTAAAAATAAACACACACACACCCCCCACCTCTAAACAGACAGACAGACAAGACAAGACTAATCTCAAGCTCTGCCCTCTCTTAGCTTGACAGAGGACAGCAACAGTTGTGATTGGTGGATCAAGAAAAAAAGAGAGAACACTCCCAGCCCCAGTCAGCCCCAAATACCTGGAAGCAGAAGAGCCCTATGGCGTAGATGAGGTAGTCCTCTCCGGTGGCCCCGTTGGCGGGCAGCACTGTGGAGACGCCGTTGATCCCTAAGGAGAAGAACAACAGGAAGCCCAGCAGGTGGCTCCAGATATTCACCGTCTCATTGGACAGCATGAAGAGGCTGCACACGCACAGGAGAAAACACAAAGATAGTGAGAAAACTGAGCACTCTAGTCTCCATTGATCATTAATAAGTAGCCTACCTCAGAAGAAAAAAACAGGTTCAGAAGAACAATGTTTTACATTTTCATTTAGCCGACGCTTTTATCCAAAGTGAGTTACAAATTGTCAGCAGGAGGGGTACACTTCTGGCGGCTAAGGGTAGTGGTATTGTTCATCTAGCAGTGCTGAGCTTGAGTGATACACTCTTTGAGTGCACATAGTAGAAGAGACATATTAGCATAGTAGGTAGTAGTATAGGCATAGTACATAGTAGATAGTAGTATAGACATACAGTAGTAGCGGAGCTGTGAATCTTCACTGGCCTCACGAGATTCAGCTGTCCACGATTCTATATTACTGCACATGGCTACTTTTTCATCAATTAATACAAGCAGTCAGATAAATTTACTTTTATTTAGAACGTTCTTAAATCAGAATGTCAGAATAAATGTCTTTATTAGTGTTGCATGATACAGATAATAGAAAGGTATCTCGATACCCAGCTGTTAAAAACTGTTCAATACTCCATTTTATTAATATCAATACTCTTAGAATAGCCTGATGCTGTATTTTATATAAGTTGAGTGGATGCATGACCAGAGCACTAGCTTAATATAATAATAATAATAATAATAATAATAATAATAATAATAATAATAATAATAATAATAATAATAATAATAATAATATAATAATATATTTGATTTGTAGGGCGCTTTATAGTTGTGGAGCAAATCTCAAAGCACTACATTGTAAAATAACATAAAAGCTAGCAAGAGAGTAAAAGATTTTATTTATTTATTAATCGATTATGTTCTGTCACTGCATCGATGCAGAATCATCCACGTCCGCATCGCGATGCATCTTAGAATCGAGAAATGTCAACACCCCTAAGTACATAATTAATAGTAGAAGACATTTTCCAAACTCAATTGACCAATGCTAAGCTCCACCCCCTCTCTTAGCTTGTCTGAGCAAAGCAGTGGTTGTGATTAGAGGGTAAAAAAAATTAGGGTGGAGCTTGGGATTGCCCAATTATCTAAAGATGAGTGTTGTGTTCATTCATAGTTAAAGACACAGGCTTCTAATAGTAAAATAATGAATGCGCACTACGACGCAATAATGCCCAACACATGGGTTTTTTCACTCATTTTGCCAGGTGTGGGGTGTTATTTCATCGTAGTGAGCGTGCGCCAAGTTGATCAGAAGCATGTGGTCACAAAAACGCTGAGCTGGTGAACAAACAATTCATTATGGACTAAAGCTCGACTATTTTGGGGGGAAGGAGGCCTTGTCTGTCTGTGGTGAGTTTTTGGAGAAGATTGGAATAGATTAAGTGCCTCCGGGCGGGTCACGCCTGTTTTTTTAGTGAACCGGTTCCCGACTCTGTATACAATCTAGGGATGGGAATTTTTAAGACAAATCCACATCGATTGATCGCATGCTATACTTGAGTGGTCGTGTATTACTCGTAAAGGGGAAAAAACTAAAATATATATATATTAAAATAATTATTTTTGAATATATATATATATTTTTTTACTTAATTTTGTTCATTCACGTATATGTTTTTTTTTTTTTTTTTTTTTTTTTTTAAGCATTTTTACAGCTTTTTTGGGTCAGACATGACCGACAGAGCAGAGAGAGGAAGGTCGGGAGAAGATATGGGGGAAAGTCAAATGGCAAATGTACGTCCGGGTTCGGGAGACGAACCCGGGTCGACCGCGTAGGTCTGCAGTGCAGTAACGTGGGGCGCCAGGGTATATGTTTAAGGAAACCAACAGTTATAATCTTCTTACACATACATGTGAAACAAATATGTAAAAAAAAAAAATGTCATACAAATTATTAATAATTTAAGATCGATTTTTCTCATAGCTACAAGTAATCGTTTAATCACGCCCATCCCTAATACAATCCCAGTAGCCCAGAGTCGGGTTCACATGGCTAATAGACATACAACTTAACCTATGTACCTCTTCAGGCAGAGCTTGGAGGGGAGGTGAGCCCTGTAGCCATCTGTGATGTAGGGGTTCTCTTTGAGGAAGAGGGGAATCTGTTCGTAGTTGTAGAGCCGGATGCCGCGGGGTATCAACACCGGCCAGTAGTGGTAGCTCCCCAGCTCGATGTAGTGCGTGCGCTTCATTAGCTTTTGGGGCATCTTTAAAGGCATCTTGCGCCTAACGGCTTGGCTGGCCGCCACAGCAGCAACAAGGAAGGATAAGGCTAGGGAGAGATGTGATCAGCACAGTAGTTAAAGATTAATGTAGTCCAAAAAGAAAAATACATAAATATACATACTAGGCCTGTCCCAGACTAAGGATTTGTATAGTCGACTTTGATTGGCCAAAATAAATGTCTAAATGTACCCCCCGCCCCCCCTTAATGCTTAATGTCTGAAGGAGTCAACTGAACGCGTCTTGTCCTCTGCGAAAGCATGCAATTGGTCCACTGTTGGATACATCTTGATATTTGTCTAGTGTTTTCATTAGACGGGTGAAATCCTCTTTCAGTGCCTCCGTGTCAGTTTTCTTAGGCAGTTAGCCTCTCTGGTATGCGCACCATTAGCGTTAGCCACGCTTCTAGGCCTCTTTGCTTTTGGAAAGAATGATCCCAAAAAAATAATAATTAGATACTTTTTTTTGCATTAGACTAAGGTTGGCAGTCGACTACGGCTACTTTTTATCGATTAGTCGACTATTCAACTAGTCGAGGTCAGCCCTAATACATACATATAATATATACATATACAGGTGCAGCTCAATACATTTGATTATTGTGGAAAAGTTAATTTATTTCAGTAATTCAATTCAAAAAGCGAAACTCTCATAGATTATTCATTACACAAAGTGAAATATTTCAAGCCTATATTTGTTTACATTTTGATGATTATGGCTTACAGCTCATGAAAACCCAAAATTCTGTATCTCAGAAAATGTGAATATTGTGAAAAAGTTCAATATTGTAGACTATCAGTTAATTATCAGACAGATAATTAACTGAAAACACCTGCAAAGGTTTCCTGAGCCTTAAATTGTCTCTGTCTGGTTCAGTGGGCTACACAATCATGGGGAAGACTGCTGACTTGACAGTTGTCCAGAAGCCTTCACAAGGATGCCATTGCTAAAGAAGCTGGCTGTTCACAGAGTGCTGTATCCAAACATATCTATAGAAAGTTGAGTTGAAGGGAAAAGTGTGTCAGGAAAAGATGCACAAGCCAAACCTATTCAAGAATTTGGGGTAGCTTCACAAAACAAAAGAGATGATTGTGGACTTTAAGAGGTGGGGGGCCAGGGATTACAGCCCCCTCAGCATCGACGGGGCACCGGTCGAGAGAGTGAACAGTTTTAAGTACCTCGGAGTCCATATATCCGAGGACTTGACATGGACCACACACATTGACAGTGTAGTTAAGAAGGCACGGCAACGCCTCTACTTCCTTAGGCGCCTAAGGAAGTTCAAAGTGAGTCAGAAGATACTCAAGAACTTTTACTCATGCACAATAGAGAGCATCCTGACTGGTAACATCACCTTCTGGTTTGGGAATAGCACCGCACATGACCGCAGCAGACTGCAGAGAGTGGCCCGATCAGCCGAACACACAATTGGAGGGGGGCTTCCCACTCTCCAGGACATTTACAACAAGCGTTGCAGGGGCAAGGCTAAGAGAATAATCAAAGACTCTAGCCACCCAAACAACTGCCTCCTTGAACTGCTGCGGTCAGGCAAGCGATACTGGAGTCTCATGGCCAGTACAGAGAGACTCAGAAGGAGCTTCTATCCCCAGGCCATCAGGATGCTCTATGACACTATGTAACAAACCATCAACTACACTCACAGCACACACATCCACACTCACTTTAAATAAACACGCACTGTAACACCCACTTTAACACACTTTATATTTATTGGTAAAGAGATTTACACTACAATTCATACCTCATTGCACCACCTGACCTTACCCTAAGTTGTACCTCATCCCATTTCTGCATTGTACTGTATACTGTAACTCATTGTTACTATTTTTTTTACTCTGTATTGTATATATGTATATTGACTGAACACTTTTTGTTTACGTACTTTTGACTTTCTATTTTATACTTTTTATCTATTTTTATCTAGCACACTCCGAGGAGCTCATACAGAAAAAAGCATTTCATGGAAAAGTATTCTGTATTTTACTATGACAACTAATAAAGAAACTTGAAAACTTGAAACAAGGAGTGAGTGGACTGAGGCTGGATCAAGAGCCACCACACACAGACGGGTCCAGGACATGGGCTACAACTGTCACATTCCTCGTGTCAAGCCACTACTGAACCAGAGACAACGTCAGAAGCATCTTACCTGGCATAATGAGAAAAACAACTGGACTGTTGCTTAGTGGTCCAAAGTCCTCTTTTCAGATGAAGTACATTTTGTATTTCATTTGGAAACCAAGGTCCCAGAGTCTGGAGGAAGAGTGGAGAGGCACATCATTCAAGTTGCTTGAAGTCCAGTGTGAAGTTTCCACAGTCTGTGATGATTTGGGGTGCCGTGTCACCTGATGGTGTTGGTCCACTGTGTTTTCTCAAGTCCAGAGTCAACACAGTCGTCTACCAGGACGTTTTAGAGCACTTCATCCTTCCTTCCGCTGACAAGTTTTATGGAGATGCTGATGACCAGGTTGACTGGTTTAATGACCATGGTATTACTGTGCTTGATTGGCCAGAAAACTCGCCTAACCTGAACCCCACAGAGAATCAATGGGGGTATTGTCAAAAGGAAGATTGAGACACCAGACCCAACAATGCAGATGAGCTGAAGGCCACTATCAAAGCAACGTGGGCTTCCATAACACCTCAGTCAGCACTGCAGTGCCACAGGCTAATCGCCTCCATGCCACGCTGAACATACTGAACATACTTTTCAGATTTTCGTTAGCTGTAAGCCATAAATAATTATCTAAATGATAACAAAGGCTTGACATTTAAATTTGTATAAAGAATCTATAATATATGTCTCACTTTTTGAATTGAATAAATTAACTTTTCCACGATATTGTCATTTGATTGTGCTGCACCTGTGTAACTATGAATGAGAACTGAATGACGTGTCGAAAAATCTAAAACTCATTTTCTTTGTTATATCCAGACACAGTTAGCAGGTAATGAATCAAATGTTAACAAGTGGCCTATGGCCTATGTCGTTTTCAAAATAAACGTTAAACTTAAATTGTAAATATATAAGCAGCAGTCTGAATCGGCGTGATGCTGCATTGCACCAAAGTAAGCTCCAGCAGCGTGACAGCAGCTAGCTCCAGACAGCGGCTTGTTCCAGACCGTGCAGCCCGTCTTCACTCTCCCCTGCTGGGCTGACAGAATGGCATTTGGGTCGCCGATGTTCTAGCTAACGCTAGCTAGCGAATGTTAGCTAGCGTCCGAATAGTATTACAGGATCAGTAATATAGTACCTTGAGTTCTGTTGCAGTCGTGGTGTTGACGTGTTCATTGAATCGTGTTGCCCGGCCCCGACTTAAATAGTTATCAAACTACTAGACTTAAAAACATATATTAATAAAAAAAACAAAACCACAGCAAGGCAGCTGGCTAACCCAGCCGCCCAGTGTGTAGGAACAAAACACCAGAGGTTACACTACACTGCTGCGACTGGAACGATACAGGCCCCCTCACTGCACAGCACAGGAACTGCCTGATAAAAATGCTCTATGCTTATGGGCTCTCAAAACCAAACATATCAAACATGCAGTATGGTCATGGGATAAATAAACGATTGTTGTCCTTTCGGGCTATGTTGAGAGGAGAGAGAAATAGGGAAGGAGAGGGGGTGAGGGAATTCTATATATTTTTTTAGAGAAGGAGAGGGGGCGAGGGGATATTTATTGTCCGGTCAATAAAGCATCTTCTAGGCTTTTTGAGTTGAAATAACTCCCTCCTCCGGTCCTCTTCCACTGCTTCTCTCACCGTCCCGTCATCAAAATGAAAACGTTTTGGTGATCGGGCTTCTTTCTCACGTGCTGCACCCAGACTGTGGAACGGAACACCCTCCCTCAGATCATCAGAGACTCTCCCTCACTCCACCTTCAAATCCCGACTCAAAACCGACCTGTTCTCCCTAGCATTCAACCTTCCCTACTAACCACCCTCCTCCAACCTACCCCCCCCCCCACACCCTACGTTCTCTCCTCCTGCCCCCCCCCCCATCGGTTTCCCTTACTTACTTCCCCACTGTCTGATTGATTGATTGATTGATTGATTGAGAAGTTTATTAACAGATTGCAGAATGGGTACAGTACAGTACAGCTCAATACATACAATTGTTAAGGGGATGCAGACCAGATAAAGACTTTCGTCTTGTTTACATCAG
Organism: Notolepis coatsorum; assembly: GCF_963971535.1. Classification (NCBI taxonomy): domain Eukaryota; kingdom Metazoa; phylum Chordata; class Actinopteri; order Aulopiformes; family Paralepididae; genus Notolepis; species Notolepis coatsorum. Next base: position 71,446,792 of record NC_140175.1, read on the forward strand.
GGTCTCCCCTACTGACTCCTGTATATTTGTTGCTTGTTACTGTCCTAATAAACTAACCTACACTGTAGCACTCAACACTTTGATGAACATTGTTGCTCAGCTGATAGAGTTGTGCCCTTCCTGATGGCTTGTCGTACAGAACTTGTAAGTCGCTTTGGATAAAAGCGTCAGCTAAATGACTAAATGTAAATGTAAATGTAAATGTACTCATGGTTTTATGTTCTTGTGTATTCATATTGTTCCCTGTGGTTCTATGTGTCTGTTTCTTTGTTTTTTGCCTATTGTCAGCTACTTTGGGTAATTGAAAATCGGTATACAAAATAAATAAATAATTATTATCATAAATATAGTTTGCTGGCCCTTTTAATGGTTATGCTACAATAAACATACTGTAAAAGCCAAAGCTATATATATTTAGGTTATTGTATTATATGTGTTGTGAAGGATCAGATTAAACCGAATATATATATTTATTTATGGATATATATTGAATAGTATTTGTATATCGTTTGATATCCCTTGTATATTCCTTGTACATATACACGGAATATCCCTTTATTCTACTACAGCCCATAATAGTTCATTCTCTTATTGGACAAAAGGACCAGGCGCCAGGGACAAGCCCCTGGCGTTCAAGTTCAAAGGTACCGACGAGACATGCCCTTACTAGCCCCAGCTCCGCGCAGGAATACGGCTACCGAAAGCAGAGCGGCACTACTTGTCCACCGTGCATATAAATATGGCGCAAGAAATGTAGAATTCCTCTTAGTCCTTTACCCTTCTACCCAACTAAGTAACAAGACGTGAAGCCTCACCCCACGATACCGCGTGCGGTGTAGTATGGCCGGTTTGGCCTTAGAATAGCATTGAGACCTCGTGCGAATTAATAGCTGAATTGCCAGAGTTTGGCACCGTATTTCTATTAAGTAATAATAGTCTATTATGTATGGTGCATCGTACGGTTAGAGTTCTAAAGTGAGCAGCACCCCCATCGCTTCCTCGCGTTATCTAGAGTCTTAACCAGGTTGGGCAGACCACACGTGGTGCTTTCATCCGAGGAGTTCTAGGCGAGGACGAGTGGACCTGCACATTGGATTACCTACCCCGACGACTGCTGAGCCCTATACGGCATGGAATATCTATTTGCTTTGGTGCTTTGATTTGTGGAGCGGATAATCGCCAACACCGGTGAGTGTTGGATTTACCCCGAGAGGAGCCAAGGTGAGACGGCGCTCAGACCAGACTGAGGTCGCCTCGCTTCTTCTTCGTTGTGGACTTACAGCTACAGCTACAGCTATCGTCTACAAGAGAGCCCAAGTTTATTCATCTGTGGATCAAGATTCTACGGGCACTGTGTTCTGTACCTGAATTCTCCCTAGAAATCGTTGACCAGACGGGATACAGCCGACGGCTCTCCTACCCCCCCTACTGGCTTACAACCGGCAGGACCCTTTACAGTATATCCCGCTATAATCATTAAGTGCCATCGTTATAATTCCCTAAGAGCCAGGTTGTATACTTGCTTCCTGTGTAACCAGAGATTGGACATTCAGTGTTGATTTGCCTACGAATACTCATTTGCCTTACAAGTGCATTCAAATCATAAATGTAATAAGTAACTATTATATGTACCTTTTGCTATATATTAAATATTTGACTATTACCTTTGTGTGGACCTGATTTCATATGTGGGAAAGTGTTCATCATACTTAGATATCGTGTACTGTATGGCCAGTAATTAAAGTACATAAAGCGGTAGTGGTTTAATGATACCATACTTATCAATACAGTCAGGGAATTGTACCCCTCAGTTACAATTGGTCCTTCGAGCCGGAGGGTAATTAGTGTAATATTAATATAGTGGTATTAATATTGAAATGGCCTATGATGAACACTCCACGAAACGGTCCTCCTAAAGTAGAACGCCCGCAACGTAGACGACAGCCACCTCAGTACTTAGAGGATTACGCTGTCAGTAAACTACCTAGCCTTCTACAAACGGTAAACACTGTAAAAGTAGAAAGTAAAATTATGTCCGACCCTATCAACCAGGATACCCCGACCACAGAGGCCCTAGTGGGTTCTAATGTAACTGACCAAGCTCACGGTGGGGACCAGGAGGGAACTGACACGACTTTACCCCCCGCCAATACCGAAGAAGTAGTCCCCCCAGAGCTCCGGGAGGAAGACAACCCTCCAGAGGTGGAACTCTGCACGGAACAAGATGAGGAGAGCGCCGAGGAGATAGAGCTCCAGGACTCCCCAACGAGTACAGCCAGGAGCGGCTCACCTCTACAAGCGTCTTCCCCCAGCGAGGCGGAGAGGATGCTGTCACAGGCGTTCTTCGCCAGCCTGACAGCCTCTACCGAACGCGATCGACTGCAGGGTGAACGCGATCGACTTCAGGGTGAACGCGATCGACTCCAGACACAGCAACGGAGCGAAGAAGAGCACATACGTCTGGAGCTGAGACGCCTTCAGACGGAAGAGAATATGGCAAGAGACCGGGCCGACGCCCAGCGAGCCGCTGCCGGTGCCCAAAGAGAAGCAGATCTCACCAAGCGCGACGCCGAGCGCGACAGACAACAAGCCGAGCGCGACAGACTACAAGCGCAGCTAATGGAGCAGCTGATCACCAGGGCAACACCCCCTCCCTCCACAAGGGGTTCCAGGGCCTCGTCAAGACACACGTCAAGGGCACCCTCCCCTAACCGATTAGGCGACCTTGAACTCGACCACCAGCGAGAGTCTACACCCCCCTCCGAACTCCTTCCCCGACCGGTCCAAGTGAGACCCAGCTACAAGGAAGGAACGGCGGACACCGCGGAGAGGCTAAATAGACGACTACAGGATCTAGGTGACCTGGCAGAAGAAGAAGAGGGAGAAGAGGAGAGTCAAGCCCGACAGCAGCACATTACTCCACAGGACCAGGAGGTCCAGTACAGCCCAGGCTATACCCCCGCGGCTCTGCGCTACAGACCCCCGACTCGACTCACGGGTGAGCATGACGCACGACCAGTCCCGAGGAATAGCACCTGGACCAGCGGGCCATGGTACCCTGCCAGTACCAGCCCACCGAGAGGCGTAAGAAGAGACTCGCCCAGGAGGCCTCTCTTCCAATGCTCACCGATGTGCCAGCCATCCATGGCGTCATACATTGGCACACCGACGTTTCCAGACTTCACCCATGAGAATCGAGCACAGTACACGGAGCTCCGGATGTGCTTAGAGACAATGATGGTGGATGTCGCTGATGAACGCCACAAGTATGCAATATTATTGAAGCACCTGAAAGTGCCCCGAGCGCACAACATAGCGCTGGCCTATGCAACCTCTACGACCCCATACACCGCGGCTCTAGCAGCGCTGGACCAGAGATATGGACGTATATGGGATTACGTAATACAGGAGATAAGGCATATTGACCGCCTACCCCCAGCAACAGACAATCGCTCACTAGACGACCTGTCTATAAAAGTACAATCCCTGGTAGGGATGCTGGGGGCGCAACGAGAAAAGGGTATGCACGAACTATACACAAACTCGAACGTCGAGAGGATTTTAGAGAAGCTGCCGCCCGCCCGACAGGAGCGCTTCAGGCGGCAAAGAGACCACCGTGATCCTAACGGTCCCGAGCCATCCCTCCTAGATTTAGCTGACTTCCTGGCGAGAGAAGTCAGCAGCCTACGGCTGGATACGTTCGTGCGGAGCACACCAAGCTCCAGAGAGGGACCTAGGAGAGTAAACGATGGCCGAAGATCGGTGACTGTCATGCACCAATCAGAATCAGTACCGAGCAGCAAGAACCACAGTACCCCCTCGATGAAAGAGAAGTGGAAGATGGTGTGCCCGTACTGCGAGAAGGAACACTGGTTGTCACAATGTGACCAGTTCAAGAAGATGACCGCTGAAGAAGTAAGTCACTGGATAAAGTGCAACAGGCGCTGTTACCGATGTGCGCGCAGTCACATGGCAGCCGAGTGCCGCCTAAAGAAGAGGTGTAGTCGGTGTGACGGAGCCCATCTGGATGTCCTACACGACAGTAACAAAAGAAAGCCTGTACCATCCAGCAGCACAAAGGCAAGTGTTATGTACATTGACCCCGCTAGCAGCAGCGGCGCCCAGGTGCTCTTAAAGGTGGTCCGTGTAACACTGAGTTACCAAGATAAGATCATGGACACTTACGCCGTCCTTGATGACGGGTCAGAGAAGACCCTTCTCCTCGCGTCCGCTGCGGCCCAGCTGGGGCTACGGGGGAGCGAGAACCAGATGACTATTCGGACAATAAGACGAGATCTAAAGACGATAAAGGGCGAGAATGTCTCCTTCACTATCGCAGCAAGCGGGCAGCCCGAGAGACGGTACAGGATTACCAATGCTTTCACCAGCCAAGAAATAGGACTATCGCAGTACACCTACCCCATCGCCAAGCTGATGGAGAAATATGTGCACCTGCGCCGCCTACCTATCCCGCTCATAGACGGTGCCACCCCGACCCTGCTGATAGGCTCCGACCATGCAGACCTCATAGTCCCGATAGACCGGGTCCACACAGGACCCAGAGGCTGTCCTGCAGCAGTCGAGACCCGCCTAGGATGGACATTACAAGGCCCCCTCGCTAAGTCTCTTAACCGAACAGCAGCCACTAACTGCCTCCACTCCAGAGTGACAGAAGGAGACACCACACTCCTGCAACATGTCGAGAGGCTATGGACACTAGAGACAATGCCCTTTAAGAACGAAAAGAAAGACATTCGTTCTAAGGAAGATACCTACGCTATAACCCTCCTCGAGCACGGGACAAAGAGAGTCAACGTCAACGGAGTGATGAGATACGCAACTCCACTCCTGAGGCGAGAGGGAATGCCCACCTTTCGCGCTACAAAAGAGGCGACGGAGCGGTATCTATTGAACACAGAGCGGCGCCTAGCCAAAGACCCCGCTCAAGAAGCTGTGTACCGCGCTGAGGTTAACAAGCGAATCACAGCGGGACACATAAAGAAAATTGACTGGCGACGTCGTGCGCTGCTCCGCGCCTCCCTGATCAAAGACGGCTTTGATCTCCGGCCGCGGGCCAGCAGCGACCCCCCAGTACTGCGCAGCCTCTCCCCCGAGGACAAGGCCGCGAGCAGCGACACCTGGATGGCGACCATCCCAGGAGAAGCCCAAGAAATGACACTAGGACTAGTCTGGCGCTTCAAAACAGACTCGCTCCATTATAGACACAAACCCCTGATCAAGGAGCAGGGAAGGTCGACGGCAATACCGACCACCAGACGGAGTGTATACAGAACACTCGCCAGACAATATGACCCGTTGGGATGTATTCTACCTTACACCACCAGGGCAAAGATGATTGTAAGAGCGCTATGGGACAAAGACCAGGGCTGGGACGATCCCATACCCGAACACCTTGCATCCACATGGAGAGAGTGGGAGACGGAACTCCGCTCACTCCCCGGTGTTAATATACGCCGCAGCTACTTCCCACCCACAGTGAGGCCAGAGACATGCAAGATCGACCTGCACGTATTCAGCGACGCCTCCGAAGTAGCCTACGGTTCGGTGGCTTACTTGCGTGCCCAAGAGGAGGGAGGAGAAATACATACTGCTTTCATCCTGGCTCGCTCAAGAATAGCCCCACGCAAGCAACAATCTATCCCGCGCCTAGAGCTCTGCGCAGCCCTAGCAGGAGCGCAGCTCGCCACGTTAATCCAACGTGAACTCACCATCCCGGTGCAAAGAACAATCTTGTGGTCAGACTCCACGACCGTACTCACATGGATCCGGTCTGATTCGTGCAGATACAAGGTCTTCGTGGGAGTCAGAGTCACCGAGATTCAAGAGTTAACAGAAGTAACCAGCTGGCGGTATGTGGACACCAAACACAACCCAGCTGACGTCATCACCCGGGGAATGTCCCTGGATGACCTCACCCGTCACAACCTCTACAGTGACGGGCCAGAGTTCCTCAAGCTCCCAGAAGAAGAGTGGCCTACACCCACCCCACGGGAGGCGAGTAAAGAGGAGGCAGAGAACAAGAAACCTATGTTCTGTGGGTTGACACACACACTCGTCCCCACAGACCCGGTTCTAGACGATTGCCTCACCCTAGAGAGTGCGCAGCTAAAGACATTTCTGTGGCACCACCCAGAGGTTCAGCCCACAACTGACATTTCAGCAGCTGACTACGAAGAAGCAGAACTCCTTCTACTACAACGAGCCCAGAGAGACTCGTTCCCCGATGAGCTAGCCTGTCTACAGGGAGCAAAGCCCGTCCCATCAGACAGCAGACTGCTTCACCTAGCCCCCGAGAACGACGCCCATAATCTCATCAGAGTGGGTGGTCGTCTGCGGAGAGCCCCAGACCTACCGGATGACGTTAAGTACCCGATAGTCTTGAACAGCCGACACAAGGTCACAGAGCTGATCATAAAGAAATACGACGAGGATGTGCACCACGCAGGGGCAGAGAGAGTCTTCGCGGAGATCAGACGTCGTTATTGGATACTGCAAGGGAGAGAAGCAGTGCGGCGCTTCCAGCGAACCTGTCTAGACTGCCGTAAGTGGCGCGCGCAGCCCAGTATACCCCGGATGGCTGACCTACCTCCCTGTCGCCTCCGACTCGGCGACAAGCCCTTTCACTCCACCGGTATGGACTGTTTTGGCCCGCTGTATATAAAGAGAGGAAGAGGAACCGAGAAGCGGTGGGATATTGTATTCAAATGCATGACCACCAGAGCGATACATATCGAACTCCTCCCAACCATGAGCACAGACTCATTCCTTATGGCCTTCCGAAGATTCACATCACGGAAAGGAAAACCGTCTACATTGTTGTCTGATCACGGGACAAACTTCAAAGGCGGAGAAAGAGAGCTGAGAGAGAGCTTCCAAGCTATGGGCCCAGAACTTAAGACCCACCTCGCTCCATCCCAGATTGACTTCCAGTTTAATCCCCCGAACGCACCTCACTTCGGTGGAACCTGGGAACGAGAAGTACGTTCCATAAAGACAGCCCTGTACGCCGTGCTTGGGGCCCAGACTGTGGCGGAAGAAGTCCTAATGACAGTCCTCACGGAGATCGAGGGAGTATTGAACTCAAAGCCCCTCGGTTACGTCTCAAGTGATGTAGCAGATGTCGACCCAGTCACCCCCAACACACTCTTGATGGGGCGGCTGGACCCCGCGCTACCCCAGACAATGTACAGGCCTGAAGAAGCGAACGGCCGAAGAATGTGGAGGTACAGTCAAGTACTGGCTGACAAGTTTTGGAACAGCTTCCTACTCCACTACCTACCGTCTCTACAGACCCGCCAGAAGTGGGTAAAAGAGAGAGACAATTTGACAGAAGGAACAGTCGTCATGATCATCGACCAGTCACTACCCCGAGCTATGTGGCCGGCTGGCCGCGTAAGCAAAGTGATCACCGGTGCCGATGGAAAGGTCCGAGCAGCTGAAGTGCTCGTCCAAGGGCGGACCTACACCCGACCCGTGGCGAGGCTAATAGAACTGCCAAGGCTCCCTGATACTATTGATGACGACCATGACCCTATGACTTTGTGAGTTGACTGACCCTTACAGCGGACATTGAGTAGTGGACAGTGCGGTTAATCTGTCTCTGCTTAGCTAATTAGGTGGGACTAATTAGGGGGCGGCTGTTGTGAAGGATCAGATTAAACCGAATATATATATTTATTTATGGATATATATTGAATAGTATTTGTATATCGTTTGATATCCCTTGTATATTCCTTGTACATATACACGGAATATCCCTTTATTCTACTACAGCCCATAATAGTTCATTCTCTTATTGGACAAAAGGACCAGGCGCCAGGGACAAGCCCCTGGCGTTCAAGTTCAAAGGTACCGACGAGACATGCCCTTACTAGCCCCAGCTCCGCGCAGGAATACGGCTACCGAAAGCAGAGCGGCACTACTTGTCCACCGTGCATATAAATATGGCGCAAGAAATGTAGAATTCCTCTTAGTCCTTTACCCTTCTACCCAACTAAGTAACAAGACGTGAAGCCTCACCCCACGATACCGCGTGCGGTGTAGTATGGCCGGTTTGGCCTTAGAATAGCATTGAGACCTCGTGCGAATTAATAGCTGAATTGCCAGAGTTTGGCACCGTATTTCTATTAAGTAATAATAGTCTATTATGTATGGTGCATCGTACGGTTAGAGTTCTAAAGTGAGCAGCACCCCCATCACTTCCTCGCGTTATCTAGAGTCTTAACCAGGTTGGGCAGACCACACGTGGTGCTTTCATCCGAGGAGTTCTAGGCGAGGACGAGTGGACCTGCACATTGGATTACCTACCCCGACGACTGCTGAGCCCTATACGGCATGGAATATCTATTTGCTTTGGTGCTTTGATTTGTGGAGCGGATAATCGCCAACACCGGTGAGTGTTGGATTTACCCCGAGAGGAGCCAAGGTGAGACGGCGCTCAGACCAGACTGAGGTCGCCTCGCTTCTTCTTCGTTGTGGACTTACAGCTACAGCTACAGCTATCGTCTACAAGAGAGCCCAAGTTTATTCATCTGTGGATCAAGATTCTACGGGCACTGTGTTCTGTACCTGAATTCTCCCTAGAAATCGTTGACCAGACGGGATACAGCCGACGGCTCTCCTACCCCCCCTACTGGCTTACAACCGGCAGGACCCTTTACAGTATATCCCGCTATAATCATTAAGTGCCATCGTTATAATTCCCTAAGAGCCAGGTTGTATACTTGCTTCCTGTGTAACCAGAGATTGGACATTCAGTGTTGATTTGCCTACGAATACTCATTTGCCTTACAAGTGCATTCAAATCATAAATGTAATAAGTAACTATTATATGTACCTTTTGCTATATATTAAATATTTGACTATTACCTTTGTGTGGACCTGATTTCATATGTGGGAAAGTGTTCATCATACTTAGATATCGTGTACTGTATGGCCAGTAATTAAAGTACATAAAGCGGTAGTGGTTTAATGATACCATACTTATCAATACAGTCAGGGAATTGTACCCCTCAGTTACAATATGAATGTTTAATATTGATTGGATTTAGATAAAGTCATTGAACTGTCGTATTTGTCATAATAGAGCATTCTACAACATAGAATCTTCTAGACCGTTTGTGATGTCATAATAGACTTTCTAGAACATAATACATTCTAGAACCACAGTATGACGTCATGATAGAAAGTTATGGAACCTTCGTGATGTCACTGTATGATGTCATAACCGAACATTCTAGAACATTTGGGTCTCTATATAAGCGGGCGCCAGGAGGCGTGAATATTTTAGGCAACCAACTTGTGTTTAGCGTTTCTCTGATTGGCCACTACGCCCATGTGACCGCGGCAGCGCGAGAGAGCTGCAGCGCGGAAATAGGCTGTCTATTGCCATTCTCTAAGACAAACTCTAACCTTAACCAGCTCCGAAACAGCGCCTAAACTTAACCCTTCTAACCTTAACCAACTCCGAAACAATGCCTAACCTTAACCCTAACCTTAACCAACTCCGAAACAATGCCTAAACTTAACCTTAACCTTAACCAACTCCGAAAGAATATTGCCATTCTCTAAGACAAACTCTAACCTTAACCAGCTCCGAAACAGCGCCTAAACTTAACCCTTCTAACCTTAACCAACTCCGAAACAATGCCTAACCTTAACCCTAACCTTAGCCAACTCCGAAACAATGCTTAAAGTTAACATGCCTAAACTTAACCGGCGAAAGAATGCACGTTTAAAAAAAAAAATGTTTAAGGGAATCGAACTTGTCACCAATAAACCGCAGGATCCACAGCAAGGCGGCACTACCAGTTGAGCTAGTTGTCAATGTTAAAAGAGGGGGGATTACTGCTACATAATGCTGCCGCGACAGAGCTCCGCTCTGCTGCTGCCGCGTTGCCGCGGGGGCGTGGCTAGACGCAAGTTGGGCGTGGCTAGACACAAGTTGGTTGCCTTTAATATTTAGGCCGCCAGGAGCCAGCACGTGGATTTACAGCTTTCACATTACGAAGGAATTTTCATGTGTCGAGTCGGCGGTAATTTTGGAGACTGGGAAAATACAGTTTTCTTACCTTGTAGTAGTACTTGTATCTTGTAGTAGTATTTGTAGTAGTGACAGGAATATTTAGGAAAGTAGATTTAGGACCACTTCTGTAAAGAAAGACTTTGCAAATAAACCATTTGGATATCTTTACTTTGCACTGGAGCGGCTGTGGACATTGCTTTTCTTTATCAATGTACGTACTACTCACGAGTATGTAATTTGACCAGTGGAGTGGATCGTCGGCCTTCACACATACCACAGTGTAGGAAAATACATTTATTTACAATACTGCCACAGTGATTTCAAACGTTTCTTGCGCAAAAGTTACATGTTCATTAACTTTGTATCTTCGTACCATCGTATTAAGCCCAAAACATGAATGACAGAAGCTGTGGAAATTGCAAACTCTCAATGAGGCAACACAATTGAATAGGCAAAGCACTCAGCCATGAGAATGGATTCATTAGAATGGAGTCAATGGACATACATCCTACTGCAGTTTCTTACAGGTAAAGTAATGTGGAGATAACACTGACCTTTTGACTGTAGCCATCTTTGAAAGTGAAGTTCAAATGACTTGCCAAATGACATCGATCGACAAATTGTCCATAAACAAACTTTGTGAAAAGTAAGGCAGAAAAAGACATCTGGTAAGGCAGAAAAGCATGGTGATTGTAGAAGTGTGGCACAATAATACTGAGGTCAAAGGCACTGGGGAAACGGTTATTTTTGAGACGGGAAAAGACTCAAATATTACAGGCAGAATTTAGTTCATACCAGTTCTTGAAACCATTTTAATATGTGGGCCTTACTAGGTCTTGCCAGGGCATCTCAGTACCAGCTGAGAGTATGCCTTAACAAGTTGGATGACACTAGTACTCTATAATATGATACCAGATCACAAATGATAGATAACCAAGATTAGTAAATATTCCTTTGCTTTTCATCAGATTTGTATCCATTGAATTCTTTTCTTCTTCTTCTTCTTCTTCTTCTTCTTCTTCTTCTTCTTCTTCTTCTTCTTCTTCTTCTTCTTCTTCTTCTTCTTCTTCTTCTTCTTCTTCTTCTTCTTCTTCTTCTTCTTCTTCTTCTTCTTCTTCTTCTTCTTCTTCCCTGTGTGTGTGTGATCTAATGATTCTGAACTCTGGTGAAGTTGATGCAGCGACCCTGGAAAACGAGAGAAAGAAAAGAAAATATCTGTTTATTTAGCAAAAACCTTGGACCCAAACCCATGGCAATTATACCATAAAGTGAGATACGATGTTCCTTTATTGATTCCCTTGGGAACATTCAGGGGTCATAGCAGCACAGAAATGACAATAACAATATGTGAGAATAAGAAATGTAAGAATAAAAGATAAAGAATGAGATCAAATATGAATTGAAAAATAAAGGTGAGGGTCTGATCTGGTCAGCTGAACAGGTGAGACACAATGACAGGTAAGACGTATGTATACTCCATCAATAATAATAACGACACAATGCCGCCCTCTCCCATCTGGATGAGAGCAATATCCATGTGAGAATTGTAAGGGTCAAATTGTAGGAGAAATTATGTTTTCCCCCCCCTCCCATTTTCTTATCCCCCACACACCAATTATAGGCAGCCTGTTGTTTTCCAATACACACGTTCTGTCTACACTTCTCCTATACACTGAGCCCCGCCCCTTTCTCTGACGTGTATAACGTCATCCCACACTGTCTATCGGAAGACTCTAGCAGGGTTACAAGGCCAGTGACCCGTGGAGTTCTCTTGCCTAACTCTGAACTCAATTGTATTCGATACTCTTGAGTTAATACATTTTTAACATCCACGTTTATTTGACTAAGTGTATCCTTGCCTCCAGTTTATTTCCAACCCAACCCACCTTGTGGAAGCCAAGGACCTAGACAGTAACCCCTCTGTCTGCAACTGTATACTCGACTTCCAAACTAACAGACCCCACTTTTGTTAGGATAGACAATCTCACCTCCTCCACCCTCACCCTGAACACCGGTATCCCGCAAGGCTGCGTGCTGAGCCCCCTTCTCTACTCCCTCTTCACCCACGACTGCACTCCTATACATGGCACCAACACCATTATCAAGTTTGCAGATGACAATACGGTGGTGGGCCTCGTCAAAAACAATGATGAGTCGGCCTACAGGGAGGAGGTCCAGCACCTTGCGGCATGGTGCGCCGACAACAACCTGGCCCTCTACACCAAGAAAACTATGCGTGTAAGTACAGCCCTCCCCCTCGTATCATATACAGATTCTATGCTAAGTCAACCCCATGTGCAAATATATATATAGCTAACTACTCTGTACAATGTGCTACTGAGTCTAAGTTTACCCTGGTAAACAGATTAAGCAGATTATCAATACATTTAAAATATGCATATACAAATGAGATCTAAGGTGCTAGTAAATTAATGGGTGATGTGTCAGTCCTTGTGTAAGTGTAACCGCTCTCATTTGACATGCCCCGAGTGGGAGTTGAACCCCGGTCTCCCGCACCGCGGGCGACATCGCAGACCACTATACCAAGAGCACCTCTTGTTAATGGGTCTGGATGCCTCTGGGGAGTGAGTTTACTTGCAGTACCGCTTAACGTCCACAGCCACTTCACTATACACATCTGTGGATAGACACGCGGTACCTCCGTTACATAAGGTGCACCAGACTCTAGCCTGATGGCTATTGGCACCAAGGACTGACCAAGGCGATTTGTGGTGTGTCAGGGGGGGATGAGTCTATAGCTGAATGTGCTCCTCATCTTGGCTAGCTCCTCATAGAGGGGGTGGGAGGGGTTCTCCAGGAGAGCTTCCAGCTTCTTTCTCATCCTCCTCTCCGCACCGTATTGGCATGTTCCTTTAACAACTTAATCAGGAACAACCCAGTTTGATTGTTTTAGGAAGGATCTCCCTCTCTCTCTCTCTCTCTCTCTCTCTCTCTCTCTCTCTCTCTCTCTCTCTCTCTCTCTCTCTCTCTCTCTCTCCATTTGATTTGATTACATGACTTAAGGAGTTAATCAGGTAGGTTTAGTAAGGTGTACTGTAAGCCTCTCACCTTCTCTTGTGTTGTAGGCCTCATGATGGCCACTCTGTCATACTGTCTTCTCAGTAACGCCAGCAATGCATCAAAACGCCCCTGAAAAGACCACAAAGCAACCATTATGATGAAGATGACAAAAATGATGATGATGGTGGTGGTGATTATGATGATAACCACTAAATAATAGTGTAGACTAACTCTTAGACTAAATCAATCAATATCTGGTTCAAAGACTGCTAAAATAGTTTTTCTAAGCAAACCCGCAAAACCTATAATTTTGTACAACCTAAAACCACTCACCTTGATAGGGGTGTACCATTTGGACTGTTGCGGGGGGTTGTAGACAGGGGCCGGTCTGGGCGGGGGTTTGGATAAAATGGGCTCTTCCACTTCCTCTGGCATGGTTACCACAGCGTTTTTAGCCTTTTCTAGCCGTGCCCCTTCCTCTGTGGAGCCCTTCTCACCCCAACGTACCTACAGACAAATAAAACAGATTAAAGTCTATATGAAATTATTATACAAAGTGTGGGAATTTGACTTGCAGTAAATACTATCACCAGGAGTAGTTTTGTCATTGAATACGTACATGTTGTGTCCTCTGTTATGGATGCAATCTACACACAGGCTAATTAAATCATATACAGTAGACACTGCCAGGGGTGGTTCCCACTGGGCACATGTCTAATTGTTAGTAGTGGTTGGCTCCACATCACAGCTGTCTTGTGTAAGAGCAGCTCATACAGGTCATAGTGTGTGTATGCCTACCTCCATACGTTTGATGCCTCCGGCTCCCCTCCCTCCGTAGTAAGAAGCATCCACTGTAGCCCATCTGTGTTTGGGCAGCGCTTCCTCTTCAGGCTCCTATAATACAATGGGAACAGGGCCATCAGGTGATACAGGTATCCACTATGATGATGGTAAAGCAGATCAGAACATCAGCTAAGATGTACACTATACTGGAAAACCTCTCCCACCCCCTCTATGAGGAGCCACGATGAGGAGCACGTTCAGCCATAGGATTATCCCCCCCCTGCACACCCTTTTTCCATACCTGTCAACCGTCCCGTTTTTCCCGGGATTCTCCCATATTTCACCCTTCTTTCCCGCCGTCCTCCCGTTTAAATATTTTCCACGTAAATGTCCCGTATTTTGCGATTCTTACTAAAAAGGCTACATTACCCACTGTGAAGACAACGGGCAGGCTGAGGTAGCAGCCTGGAGCCCCCGCCAGTAGGGAGCCCCCCCGAGGGCTGACAAAAATGGCTGTACTCAACAAAAGCGACCGCAATTCAAATGGATGATATGCAATGAAACTACAGTAGGAAACCCCCTTAGGGGCCCAATGGCACTTTGTGTTTGAATATATATATATATTTTTTTTAAACATTCACGTGTAAATGAAACTTTGAGCCAGCAATACCTACGTATAATAAACAAGCAAAATGAAGAGGATTTATCCATCTGGAGCAGAAAAAAGATGAGGAGGATAAAAAAAAGAAATACAGTGGTAAGTAGAGCATAAAAGCTACTGTTTAGTAATGGTATAGCCTTAATTAATGGGTGAGATAGTTAAAACTCTCCAGCTAACATTAGCTATCTAGCTAGGTCTCACGTTGTCTTCAGTTATCCTAGCTAACTAACTGTAAAGGACAGGGACACTAAATTATCATGTTTTTCACACTAACATGCGTCTAGTGTCTCATTGCTTCATTTTGTGAAAAATATGCACTTTGCTTTTCAAAAGCTCATAAACACTGCTGTTTCTATATTTTTTATAAACCCTGACTCAATCTCAATTTCTACAGCTTACTGTCATGGCTCATTTTAAATATTCCACAACAGAACTATTCGGTACAGCCCTAGCATGTTTTGATATTGTCAATTATCTCACTTTTACTAGGTGACTAACTCAAATATGCCACCAGAGAAAAAGAAATTGACATAGTGACGTTTTTTAGTCAAAGGGCAGCAGAGACAAGTGATACAGGGACACAGATAAGGTCCTACAATGGCTTAGTGATTATAACAGTGCAGTTCAGCATTCAGTAACCCATACTTTTTGTGAACGTGTTTTTGATACTGCATTCTGTTGAACACACACCTCAGAACCGTACCTAATGAAAATTGGCTCAATTGCAAGAAAAATCGCTGGGAAATCTCCCTTATTTTACAATCCCAATGTTGACAGCTATGCCTTTTTCTCTCTTTTTTTTACTGCCTCCCCCAGAGTCAGATGAAAATAGTTGATGTTGTTTTAATCTCTGCACATCAGTTTTGGAGTTGTTGGAAGTTGTATATCTTCACTTTTGAAGAAAAGATAGCTGCTCCCTAGCCCCCCTAATAGCACCTGTCATCACATAAGCTTGTATGCCTGTTAAGCTGTAGCCCCATTTTCAGAAAATCCGCCTAAAAGTACATGCCCAAGTAAATGGAAGATTGCTCCACAGAAATATTGTGTCTGTTACTATGCTTGAGTAAATCGTAATGAAACAAAGGAGAATATAAATTAAAATATTTTTTTGCATCTTTGACAATCAATAACACT
This sequence comes from Notolepis coatsorum, assembly GCF_963971535.1. Taxonomy (NCBI): domain Eukaryota; kingdom Metazoa; phylum Chordata; class Actinopteri; order Aulopiformes; family Paralepididae; genus Notolepis; species Notolepis coatsorum. Next base: position 71,462,436 of record NC_140175.1, read on the forward strand.
GCTGCTCCCTACTGCTTCAAGTCCTTGTGCTAAGCTAGGCTAGCATGATCTTTCTCTGGGCCTACTGGACATGCTGCAACACGGTCTCATCAGAAAACATAAATAGAGTACTAATCTCAAGCACAGGAAAATATTTACATAATGTACGTTATGTTATAGCCATACATAATATATTTACGTATTGTATACGTAATATATTTATGTTTCGTATTGGCAAACTTTTTTTTTAAACCCAGCGCAAAACAGCATGACCAGGAGTCAAACTAAAAATGCTTGTGGTGGGGGGGGGGGGGGGGGTAAGTGCACTGACCAATAGACCAAGCCACCCACCCTGTACAAACACAGCAATACTATGGTGATGGTTAGTTTTAACGTTAATTTAGAAAGTTAGGGTTAAGGTCAGGGTTAGGGTCAAGGTTATGGTTAGTTTAAGGTAACAGAGTGGTTAAGGTTAGAGTTAGGGTTGGGGTGAGGCTATCAGAAAAGGCAGTTAATATAGGTTTCTGAGGTCCCCAAAACATGTCTTTTATGTTGTTTTGCTGAGAATACGTCTTGGTAGTCTTGAGCAGCCCGATCTTGTGGACTAAGTCATACATAGCACAAGTCCCCTCCGGTACTTGAGGTAACAGCAGTCGCATCTTTTCACCTGCGCAGCTCGATCTCTCAGTGGCGAGGAGTAACGCGTGGGAGGCTCACGCTGCCCCCGATACTTCCTGATTCTACTGCGCAGGCGCACCAACCGACCTGTAGGAGTCGCTGTCCACAACGCCCGATCCCCACCCATCAGTTTCCCACCCCCTAATACGGCCAATGTGTATTAGTATGAACGACCAGCTAAACTGAAAGCAATGTGGAGCGCTGGGCTCGAACAGGCGAGCCCAGCGTCTCCGCATTCGTGGCGAGTGCCTTGCCCACTACGGCACGTAGCCGCCCATTATGTACCTTTTCCTGTGGTTGATAAGTACTACACTATATGTTACAGTAGCTCCTGGTTAGCCTGCCTGTATTGCTAGGTCATGCTACTTCTGAGTCAAGTCAAAGGGCTATTTGTATATTCAAAATATTTCATAGTTTATTGAACTTTGTACATTATTGTACTTTATTTAAAGGGCAAGTTCACATCAAGTGACATTTTACACTTTATACTGATTGTCATTTTGAATGTATATTCTTTTTGTGTATTTCAGTTTTACAAAATTGTACTTGGATATCAGACAACAGTAAAGACAATGGGCTCCAGCTTCTGGATCTTCTGGATGTCTTTTACTCTTGTCCACTACCTGTTAACTTGTGTACAGACACTGAGGGCAGGATAGTTCCTTTACAACTATGTATATGTTTAAAAGTTGAGTATACTCACTGGTATGGGAGGAGGAGGAGGTGGTGGGCGTGAAGGAGGTGGGTCTCTTATCACCTGGAAGAAACAATATTGACTGATTAATTAATTTCTTGATTGTTTGATTAACAGGTAAGATGTTTTAATAGAAAATGTTGGGCTCTACTTGGTAGAGGGTTCCAGTCCAGATAGGTAATGTGTAGGTGTGTAAAACACAGAAGAAAAACATAGTACATCACTGAATTAATGTTTTTTAAAAGTACTACATTGTTTCTTTTGAGAGTCAAGAAGTGGAGTAAGGATGCTCTGATGATGACTTCCAGGTGGTATACACACACACACACACACACACACACACACACACACACACACACACACACACACACACACACACACACACACACATGCATGCACACTCACACTCACACACACAGTCACGCACATGCACACACACGTACACTCTTACTCACCACGGTGCAGCAGAGCGGCCAGAACCACCACAATAGAGCCAGGGCCAGAAGCAGTAAGAGAACCAGCAGCAACCACAGCACCCAGATCCCATCTGACTGGAACACACACACACACACACACACACACACACACACACACACACACACACACACACACACGCACACGCACACACACACAAAATCAAATAACCAACACAAACAAACACACACAAATCAAATAACCAACACAAACAAACACACACAAATCAAATAACCAACACAAACACACACACGCGCACACACAACACATCATATCAGCAACATGGACAAACAAATGCCTGCACACACAAACACAAAATACAGCATAGATTTACCTCCTCATTGGTCAATAAAGTCCAGTCTAATCTAATTAGATCTTGACTGCAAAAATGACAAACAAGTCAGCAACACAGAATGTAATCTCATTTCATGGGGTGTTCTGGACTTCCTGCGTCAGTGCTACTCACACATGTAGTGGCGTAGATGGTGATGGGACTAGAGATGTAGGACTGTCCATTGTTTAGGCTGATCAGCACTTCTATGGATCTGAAAAGGGCCACAGACAAACATCTCAAGTTTCCGCAACAATATAACGGGAGGTAGTTGAACGTCTCATGATATTGAGAGGAGTAGGAACAATCGAGGAGACAGAGAGATAGACTTGAGAGAAGAGAGATGTAGAAATGTTGAGGAAGAGAAAGCATGAGAAGAGGCTAGAGGGAGAGAGGGGGAGGGAAGTGGGAAGAAATGGAGAGTGAGGAGGATAGGGAGAGAGAGAAAGAGCGAGTGAGGGAGGGAGGGAGCGAGAGAGCTCTCCTTGATTCACTAAGTGGGTCAGACTAAGTTTAAGTATTGGCTTGGCACAGTATTGAAATGCCAGGGAACAGTGCCATAGCAAACAGGCACCCAGGACGCCTGTATTCTTAACCCAAATGGTGCATGCTTCCGCATTCCCGTTTTGCGCTCTGATTGGCCACTGATGTTTCTGGTCGCACCAATCGTGTGACGGCAAGTTCTTTCCCCGGTTAAGCTTAGGCACTTTTTCAAAGTTGGTTAAGGTTAGAGTTTGTCTTAGAGCATGGCGATAGAACGGTTAGGGTTAGGGTTTGCTGCTGGTCAAGGCGGAAATGGGCGCGTCACGCGATTGGGCGCACATGTCACATGACCAGAAACATCAGTGGCCAATCAGATTAGCAAAACGCATGAACCGTTTGGGTTAAGAATAGACGCACCCAGGACAAACAAAGGCTTAAGGTCATCCAACTTTAAAGGTCACATATTGGGGCGGCTATGTGGCGTAGTGGGCAAGGTGCTCGCCACGAAATCTGGAGACGCTGGGCTCGCCTGTTCGAGCCCAGCGCTCCACATTTGCTTTCAGTTTAGCTGGTCGTCCGTACTAATACACATTGGCCGTATTAGGGGGTGGGAAACTGATGGGTGGGGATCGGGCGTTGTGGACAGCGACTCCTACAGGTCGGTTGGTGCGCCTGCGCAGTAGAATCAGGAAGTGTCGGGGGCAGCGTGAGCCTCCCACGCGTTACTCCTCGCCACTGAGAGATCGAGCTGCGCAGGTGAAAAGATGCGACTGCTGTTACCTCAAGTACCGGAGGGGACTTGTGCTATGTATGACTTAGTCCACATTGCAGCCGGCTTGTGGGAGGCAAGAAACAGCGTTCGTGACAGGGGAGGGTTGAATTGGATGATACGAAATTGGGATGGGAGAAAATATAGAAAAATGGGAGAAAGAGTGTATCAAAAAAAAAATCACATATTATACTCAACAAGTTAATATAGGTTTCTGAGGTCCCCAAACATGTCTTTTATGTTGTTTTGCTGAGAATACGACTCAGATTATTATGCATTCTAGCAGCCTCTATACCCCTCTGTTTCTGGACGGGCTGTTTCTCTGTCTGTAGCCTTGAATGCAAATGAACTGCAGCGCTTCTGGCTCACAAAAAGCAGATCAAATACTAATTAAGATCCAACAATTGCATATTCTATTTCCCAAATGTTGTCAGAAACATATTTTAGTGAGCCGTTTAGGTCGAAAAAAAGAACGTTATGAGCAAGCCATCATGTTTTTCCCACACCTAACTCCAGAACTGTGGGGCTTCTGGCTCATGAAATTCAGATCAAACTGTCAAACTAGGAGTTGCAGTTCAAACATGAACTATATCCTAATGTCCTATTTCCGGAAACATATTAGTGAACCATTTAGATGGAAAAAGAGAATGTTTAGAAACAAGCTGAGATCTTGAAAAACGGAGACATGCAAGTCAAGAACCTCCTTTGACAAACACACCTCCCACGCAAACACACCACACACTTTGTTTTTTTTAGAACACCACACAGTGTACACTGTGGCTTATCTTTTTATTTCCTGGTACTTCAGCAGTCCAACTGTTCACATGCTTGGTGCACTACTGCAACACTGTTGTCCTAAATCCCAAGAGGACTTGTTTGGAAACCTTTGTAACTGTATAGGGAACAATCATCCCTTAAAATACCTTAAACATCACATTTAAAAAACCAGGGGGTACTTAAAACATTGCAGTTCCCTTAACATGCTTTCTATTCAGTCAGGGGTTAAACATCTTAATCAGTAATGTCAAGGTTTCATTTCAATTAAGGGGTTGTCATTTGTTTTTAAAGGTACAATTCTGGGGGTTTTCCCCTTTGTCCACGCACAATTCTACCTCACTTCTTTCTTAATTTACCTTAATTTTTATTTAATGATACGGTTATTATTATAATTTTAAGGGTTTATTAAGGTGTAAAATGTGACTCTGTTCCCTAGAGACTACTAATACATGATGCAGGATGAGGGACACTTCCATGACTACACCAATATAACGGCATAGAAGTGAACATTCCTTTCATGTGAATGCAATTGATACCTACTGCCCATATATGGTGAAAGTATGTTAAAACTGCATAGATGGAGAGACCCTATGCTGAAACTGCTGAGAGAGAGAGAGAGAGAGAGAGAGAGAGATAGAGAGAGAGAGAGAGAGAGAGAGAGAGAGAGAGAGAGAGGGAAATGGGAGACAGTAATGAGGTAATGGTGTGTGTGTGCGTGTGTGTGCGTGCGTGCGTGCGTGCATGCATGCGTGCGTGTGTGTGTGTGTGTGTGTGTGTGTGTGTGTGTGTGTGTGTGTGTGTGTGTGTGTGTGTGTGTGTGCGCGCACCTGCTGTGATTGTGTGTGTGTGAGGAAGAAGTACTTACTGTCCAACCTCATGCAGGACAGGGGCTGGACACAACAGGTAGCCATCCTTAACCACTTCGGGCTTCTGGTCTGAGAGAGAGAGAGCGAGAAAGAGAGAGAGGGCAGGGGGACATTTCTGATGACTGTTCTGCTATGGTAACAGACTAATGAGGGACCCTGTCACACTGTTCTGTTCTCTGCCGGCTGCCAATGCCTGTCACAAAGTGTCTCTACACACATTTCAAATAGGTTATTTGAAAGTCACTTGAATCACATGCTCTTGATGACACCTCAACAGAAAACAATAGGCGATGTCAGACCGGCGGGACTTTTTCATAGTTAGATAAGATATTCCTTTATTGAACCCCTTGAATTCGGGCGTCGTAGCAGGTAGGGCCGTAGCCAGGGTTTAGAAATTAGGGAGGTCCATTTATTTTTTTGGCCCAGACCGGCCCACTATAATCGGTCGGACACCACCCACCAGTACACCATCCTTGCGGTCCCCTTAAATACGTGTACCTACTGTACTATTCCCCCAACCCACTACAAAGCTGGGTAGTAAGTGCCATGGACAAGTGGACCAGTGTACTCACTCGCTCTTGGCTGATCTTGTTTTGGGTGGTGATGTAAAACACCTGCATCATAGCAGGCTCAGGATGGGCAAAGTAGTCTATAGCCTGTTCATCCCTGTCTCTCTCCTCCACAACCTGGCTTGACTAGACATAAGGAGAGAGAGATGATTACAATTAACTGGTACATTCAGGTCCAGAATTGTTGGAATTCCCTGACAAAGATGTGCAAAAAGCTGTACAATTTAAACAATACCATACTGGTAATGAGCAAATAGTTGTTTATTCAATGAATGCATGGAGCTGTTCCATCTTATTTCATTTGATACTAACTACTCAGTTCATACAGATTTCAAGTATTCAAATATTAATGATGAATATTGCATAAGGTTTACACAGTTAATAGATCACCTTCTTGTTTTATATTCATGTTCAGAGAGGAGTAATAGTTAGATCTTTGTATGTGATTTATATGGCAATTAAATCAATGGTGTGTTTGTTTGGGGAGTTTGACCTACAGTTAATGTGCCTACCACGTGAAGGTGCATGATCAATGGACAGCACAAAAACAATTTGTGTAGGTGGAGACTAGAACTACCACAGATAGTAATATTATGTAGTAGTTGTGAATGTGTTTTTCCCTGTAGGCTAATACATAAGTAGGCATACATTTTTGCAGTTGAGTAGGCTATATGTGCTGTGTTTTTATGTCTTCCATCGAGGACCACCTTGGAAATAAGTGTTTTAATGAATGCTTTTAGGTGATATCCTCAGGAATACAAATTGGTCAAGATAATTTGTTTTTATGATGTGTTTTTAATTTCCAAATAAATCTAATCAAATCAAAAAAGCAGTTGAGCTACAGGTGTTGTATATTATACAGCCTTTTAATGCATCTTTATCAAGGGAACCCTTATCCTAATGATTTAAAAAATAATATTATGATGATACGATATGGACCTAGTAGTTGGGTCATCTGTGGCACTTCGTTTCTCAATGGATTTGTCATCTAGGAGGGTTAATAAACTAATTTAGCCGGGGTGTATTTTTTTAAAAGGCGGGGACAATTTGTGAGAGACAAATCCAAAATAGCTGCCATGGAAATTAACTTTTTAATGGTTTGACCTATGGCACGGTGGTGTAGTGGTTAACACTGTCGCAGCAAGAAAGTCCAGGGTTCGATTCCCGCTTGGGGACCAGGTTTTCATGATGTCAGGTACTCAGGTGGGGTATCTCCCAGGCCTTTCTGTGTGGAGTTTGCATGTTCTCCCCGTGCTCGCAAGGGTTTCCCCCCCGATAGGATAAACCCAATGGAAAAACATGCACAACAGATCGCTAACGCTGTAGCGTCCTTGACGAAGACGGACAGGAGCACTTGGATTGGTCCCCGGGGCGCGGCTCACGTTGACGCCCTATCTGCTCCCGGCTGCCCATGGGGGGAAGGACAATGGGATGGGAAAAGTGCAGAGAGACATTTCATCGGCGACTCAGTGCATGTGTGTGTGTGTTCTTGTGGGTCGCCCATCTCGCGTGTTTGTGTTAAAACTGCATGACAAATAAAGACTTCTAGTCTAACAATTATTATAACAATGATGCACAATACATGGTACCAGCCCCCTCTCAGTCATGTATACCAGCCCCCTCTCAGTCATCTACCAGCCCCCTCTCAGTCATGTACCACAGCCCCCTCTCAGTCATGTACCAGAGCCCCATCTGAGTCATGTACCAGCCCCCTCTCAGTCATGTACCAGCGCCCTCTCAGTCATGTACCAGCCTCCTCTCAGTCATGTATACCAGCCCCCTCTCAGTCCTGTATGGTAGCAGGGTATGGGCACCCTTGTTGTTGTGTCCGCACTGCAGGAACCTAGGCCATTGTAGTTCCCGAACTCTGTTTTGCATGGATTTCTTTAGCTCCCATCTCAGGGCAGGACCGCTCCCAGCACAGAGGAGCCATGAGTGATGCAAGTGTACGGTGATTGGTTCAGACATCAAGTTCATGGCCTCAGACCCAAGTCTGCTCAGCTGTACTGTGCTGCACGAGGCTGGAGAGACATGCCGAGTCGACATCGTAGTTGAAATACCTATGCATTAAAAAAACTCTCCTATGCGACATTCCCCAATGAAGATGAGGAACAACTCACAAAAAACCTAGCAATAGGGGAAAAAAGCATCACAGGCGATGTGGAGGAGAGAAACCTCAGATGGGCTGTTCAGAGGGGATCCCCCAACTTGGATGTCGGTGATAGTGTTACTATGGATGATAGTTGGGTGGAGAAATAAACCGGCGAATAGTTGGTATGTATGTACCAATAGCAACTAATGCATGCAATAGCAACTAAGGTACATAAGATTTTTTTTAAATTTTTTAAAATAAAATGGATATACATTTTTCTGTCTCAATTTCCTGCGTTTTAAGACACTCGTTGTTCCTTTCCAGGGCGTTCCCTTCCTCTCAGGGAGTCCCCACAACTGTTTGGTCTGAAAACGCCTATTGTCCCTGCTAGGCTGCCTGGCTGCCCATTACAGCAGAGATCAAACACCTCCTCCCCTCCAGGCCCACTGTCCTCAAAAGCCACTAACCGTAAGTCAATCAGACAATATCTGGACCATTAGCCTACAGCCAAGTCCTCTGACATCTCTGCCTGGGGATAATACTATGGGGCCAAGTCAGTGGAAATACAAGAGAAAAAGATACAACCGAGATACAGTGAGTTACTGTATCTGTGTGCTCTTGGTCACACTGCCTCGCTGTTCTGTTAATAGACTTAATAGGACTCTGGCCTGGACCTCCTCACTCAGCCATATAAAGCCTCCTCTGTTGTGTGACAACAGTCGAAAAGCTACTACTGTCTGTGGTCTGGAGGACTGCAGCGTGCCTCTCAATTAAACAGCAGTGATGTAAGAACCAGACGGTTTCCATTCCGTCGCAAGGCGGCCGCTCAGTGCAAACACGTCAACAAAGTCCTTTTGCTTCAGATAGAACGGGTTTATCAGGCTAGATTGTAGGGTTTCAATACACTTTGTTGATTCAATTCGCTTTTCAATGCACCAGGAAGTGGATTTGTAAGGAATTACATTTACATTTTTTTAAGTATTTTGAAGTATGTTCCTATAAAAAGAAGAAATCGTATATTGTGTCAAAACATAAATAATTGCAAAAAGACAATAATAAATTGTACTTTCAATTTATATTTAAAATGTATTCAATTGGAAGTGAATTGATCCCAGAGTTGAACCTGGTAGATTGCCTTGACTGCATCGTCTTTTTACTATACTTTGTGATTGAAAAGAGAGATAGACGATAGATAACTCTGTTAGACTACTATGATAGACTATGTTGCCCAGCCCTATCGTAGGGTGTATGTATATAAGTGAATTTCATAGTTTTCTACTGACTGTATGTCTTTTGGTTGACGGTGAGCGAGCAGAGAACACCCTCTGTCCTCTTGGCTCCACTGAAGCCACTCCCCCTCAGCACGATGTTGAATGTCTCTGGAACAAACAGAGACGAGACGAGAGTTAAGAGTCCATATATGCAGATACTATAAAAAAAAGAAACTGTATGAAACATTTTTACAACAGTGTAAGCTGATGTTATTTCATGTCTTACTTATATTCACACATAATCAATGAAAGTGGGTTCCCTTACCATTCACACAAACGCTCGATGGCTCTATTTCAAATATTTCTGTGCATGACTGCTTTAGTATCTGCATGGACATACACAGAAAACCACTTAGTATAATAAAACGGTGATCTTCAAGTGTTAAACATGAGACAATTCAAACTGAATTATAAGGAAATTATTTTCACAAGGCAGGGATGAGGAAGGGATTTGACATTTACGGGTGTTTACATTTTAATTTTGATTTCTTTCATGTTTTACATATATATATTTTTTTGCATACATATATATTTGTTTTGTAATGTTTTAAATTAGTACTCATTTGAGTAGTGGAACAGGGGTAGGATTAAATAAGTGTATACTTCTTCCTACTACTTTTCGAACATGTAAATTGAGTTATGTTTTTTTTTTTTTTTTCCCATTTCATAGAGATCAATGATTTGTTTTGATTTTATATTGTTTGTATTTACATGTTCGAAATAAAGATTTAAAAAGAAAACTAAAACAAATCTGAAGGCTTATCTAGATGTTATTAGTAGCCTCACCGAGTTGACGATGGTTTTGAGAGCGTGGAACCCAGACAGCACTGGGAACACTTGTTCCGTCCCGTCTGCAATGCCAGCGAGCTGCACAGAGACAGAAACCCAGAAAACAACTGTAAAGGGTTTCAGTGACAGGCAGACAGAAGCTGAAATAAGGATGGGGAAAAGCAGGATGGGACCAATCACGCCAACTAAAGCCTGGTTTCTTAAACCAGGGCTTCTCAATGCAGGGTCCAAGGAGCACCTTGAGGGGGTTCCAGGGGGTCCCCAGAATCTTTTAGTCTAGTTGCTAGGGTCATGTTTCCACCACTTTTTAAAATGGCCAATTTTGTCCCCACCACTTACAAAGTATAATTCTGAAGAATTCTGAAAAATAGCGTGCACAAATACATTTTATAAATGAGAACTCTTTGAGAAAAGTGAAAGAACATACTGCACAATACAATGTAAATATTGAAGAAACAAATCTGTGTGTCCTTATATCATCCACATATCTTGAGAACAGTTCGCCCGTTCACACTTGGCGGGTGTATTTGTGGGGACCCAAGGACATGCAGTGTCGGATTTGGTGCAATTTGGACACGTGGGATTAGGATAGCGGCAGTTAAGTGTGAACGTTTACCAAGAAAGACAGAAGAGAAGACAGAAGAGCCTGGCGAGGAGGACGGTGCTAACATGGCCCCACCTCAACTCAAAGAGCCTGGTGAGGAGGACGGTGCTAACATGGCCCCACCTCAACTCAAAGAGCCTGGTGAGGAGGACGGTGCTAACATGGCCCCACCTCAACTCAAAGAGCCTGGTGAGGAGGACAGTGCTAACATGGCCCCACCTCAACTCAAAGAGCCTGGTGAGGAGGACGGTGCTAACATGGCCCCACCTCAACTCAAAGAGCCTGGTGAGGAGGACGGTGCTAACATGGCCCCACCTCAACTCAAAGAGCCTGGTGAGGAGGACGGTGCTAACATGGCCCCACCTCAACTCAAAGAGCCTGGTGAGGAGGACAGTGCTAACATGGCCCCACCTCAACTCAAAGAGCCTGGTGAGGAGGACGGTGCTAACATGGCCCCACCTCAACTCAAAGAGCCTGGTGAGGAGGACAGTGCTAACATGGCCCCACCTCAACTCAAAGAGCCTGGTGAGGAGGACGGTGCTAACATGGCCCCACCTCAACTCAAAGAGCCTGGTGAGGAGGACGGTGCTAACATGGCCCCACCTCAACTCAAAGAGCCTGGTGAGGAGGACGGTGCTAACATGGCCCCACCTCAACTCAAACTTGATTAAACCTGAAAAACAACTTCATGGATTAAAATGTGGGGAGACTGGTTCAACAACAGGGGACGTTCTAATACTGGTTTGGTCCAAGGAGTGGGAAATGCATCAACAATCTGAATAAACTAATCCAACTCTTCCAGAAGTTAAAACGCTTTGATGATTAGGCCAGTTCATAATAGAACAATAAAAAAAAACATGCGTCAGCCTCACACAGCCTTCACCAGGGCATCACAATGTAATGAAACACACTTTGTAATGCTCTGATGAAGGCCGTGTGAGGCCTTGGTACCCCCCACATGGTAACAGGAGTAGCCTCCAGTAGAACCTTGTTTAAACAAACGAGGAGGAAGGTTGAAATAATAGAAAGCACACAGGACATCTCCTGAAATATTTCATATTCAATCAATTATGTTGCAAAGTTGTATGATATCATGTGTTTAGATATGCAACAGAGGTGAAGGGGGGGACAAACAAACACATACAAATATAAATGCATTATCTTTATATAAATGCAGTCCCTTCATTCCATTCCATTCATAATATCAGCCTGGGTCAGTTCAGATCTATGTGGTTCAGATAAATGAGGTTCTACTGTAATGTCTCTTCATATGCTTGGGTCCTGAGACTAGAGACTGAGTAGCTCATTTGAGGTCTACTTTTACTTTACTCCACCACTTTATTGTATTATCTGTCTGTTAATGTCTGTCCGCTAATGTCGCACCAGTAACGTCCAAAGCAAATTCCTTGTATGTGAAAAGTATACTTGCCAATAAAGACCTTTCTGATTCTGATTCTTAGGTCCCCAGATGGCAGAAGAAAGACCTCTTTTGATGAACAAGTGACACAGTAACACCAGATGGTTGCTAACTTCAACCAATCAGATCAACAAAGTAGTAGTAGGAGAGCGCTGAAGAGGAAGCTAGCTACTAGTTACTGTTGACAGAGTCAGCTATGGAGCGACAATAATGTGTTCAATAGCAATTGGTTTTGATAGTCTATCAGTGAGCTGGATGCAATCCTACCTTGAGGGGAGGGAACAGATGGTGGAGGTAAACGGTACCCTATCCCCCCCCCTCACAGTGAGCTGTGGTGTTCCACAAGGAAGCATACTAGGACCGCTACTGTTCCTAATTTATGCAAATGACATGTCGTCAGCTTGTGACTGCAACTTGTTCCTGTTTGCGGACGACTCAGCCCTGCTGGTCTCTGACAAGAACAAGTTACAGGTTGAAAAAACCCTCAGCTCGGAACTAGGCAGAATCTGCATATGGCTCGCTGATAACAAACTATCATTACACATGGGCAAAACAGAGTCCATTCTCTTCGGTTCAAATAACAAACTCAGCAAGACCGACGGCTTCTCAGTTACAGTGGGTGACAATATTGTCACAAGGAAAGATGAAATTACCTACCTGGGTTCCATCCTAGAGGCTAATCTCTCCTGTGACAAAATGGCATCCAATGTAATAAAAAAAGTCAACCAACGAACTCGATTCTTGTACCGGATCTCCTCTCTGGTAAACAAGAACACCCTGAAGACTCTGGCAGGAGCACTCATTCAGGGGTACTACGACTATGCTTGCACCTCATGGTACCAAAGCACCTCAAAGGCGCTAAAAACAAAATTACAAACATCTCAAAACAAACTGGTCAGACTACTGCTTGACCTTACTCCTAGAACCCACCTCACCCCTGCCCACTTTGACAACCTAGGATGGCTTAGAGTAGACGACAGAGTACAACAACTTGCAATGGGCCTGGTCTACAAGATACACTACACGACCAAGGTACCCATGTACATGTCAAAATACTTCCCAAAGGTCAGTGAATACCACGATCACAACACCAGAGGGAGCTCCACAAATCATGTTAAACCCAGATTCGGCTCAAATAAGGGACTAAACACGTTTCGCAATTATGCCACATCAATGTGGAACGCCCTACCCAAAGCTGTAAAGGAATGTGGATCACTACCCACTTTCAAAACCTCTCTCAAGGGACACCTACGGGAGACTGCAATTCAACACTGGCCCCTGTAAATATCCTAACCCAACCCCCTCCAATGTACAGTCATTTACCTAGTATGGTTTTGTCAATAGTTCAATGTACAATTGTGTTTGTTTGTACAGTGTCTCCTCCCCCCCCCCCCCCCCTCAATGTACAGTGTTACTTGTTTATACAGTGTCCCCCCCGCCCCCCCCCCCAACCACCTCCAATGTAAATTACCCAGTATGGTTGTCAATATCCCAATGTACCCAACCCCCCCCACCCAACCTCCTCCAATGTACAGTTTCTACGTCAAATGTATATACTCCCTTTTCTTGACTCCTTCTGTATCACAAACAGTACTGTATTTGCAAATCTGGTATGTCATAAATGTATAGATGTAGCAGTACTGACTATCTGTATGTCATGTATGTCATATATGTCTATATGAATTGAAAATGGGGGACCCTGATGGAAACAAGACAAACGTCTTTCTCAGGTCTGCATCCCCTTAACAATTGTATGTATTGAGCCGTACTGTATTGTACCCATTCTGCAATCTGTTAAATAAAGTTTTCATTCATTCATTCATTCATGACGACAAGGTTTCTCTTTAGCCTTTGGCGTGGTTTATTTCACATTGGACCCAACAGTACACATGAGTCCTTCTCTTGTGAGAGCGACAGAGGAAGAGAGTGAAGGGGGAGGTAACATCTCCTTTTATACTTCTCACCTGGCGTCAGCTACAATAGCTATGCCTATAGCGCCCTCTTGTGGAAACAGTTAGACAGTTACATGCAATCATACATAACATCTAACTTCAACACTCCCACTTATGGTTGTCTTGTATACTGTACAACTTTTTTCAAAAACGTCTTTTAAAGAAAATAATACAGTTCAGAACATCAAAAAGAATATTACATAACAGGCAATATTTACACACCAAACATGACCTCTGCAAATCTTCTCAATTTCAGTTTGGAGACAGGCTTTGTCATAGCGTCTGCTACCATGTCGTCTGTAGGACAATAAACAAGTGTCATCCTTTCTTCCCTCATCTGATGAAGTGATATTTTATATCCACATGTTTACACTTCTGTCGGCACACAGGGTTTCTAGCAATTGCAATGGTTCCCTGGTTGTCTTCATAAACAACAGTTTTCTTATATACATAGGTATCCATTCCTTCAAGCAGTTGTTCTAGATAAATACATTCCTGTATTGTCATAGCTAGAGCCATGTATTCGGCTTCACAAGTTGACAGTGCCACTGTGGGCTGTTTCTTTGTTTTCCACGAAACCAGTGAGCTGTTTGTGTTCAAACTCACACAATACCCTGTGGTACTTCTTCTGTCTGTGGCGTCTGCCGCCCAATCTGCATCACTGTAGGCTTTAAGCCCTAAGCCCTCGCTGCTCTTTCTGAAACAAAGCAGTTTATCTGCTGTACCTTTGAGATAACGAAAAACATGTTTTGCTTTAATCCAGTGCTCCTCTGTGGGATCAGCAAAATGCTGTGACAATTTACTCACTACAAAACATAGGTCAGGGCGAGTACATGTTGTCAAATAAATGAGGCTACCTACAGCTTCTCTGTAAATTTTTACATCTGTCAGTTTCTGAGCATCCTCTTGGTAGTCTAGTTTTTGATCACATGGTGTTTCCCTTGTCCTACATTCTTGCATGTCAAAACGTTTCAGGATCTTCTCCACATATCTCTTCTGGGATATTTTTACACAACTGGCAGACTGTTCGAAGTCCATGCCTAGAAAATGCTTTAACCTGCCTAGGTCTTTCATTTTGAATCTGGTGGAGAACATATACTTTTCACCTGCTCTAGGTTTCTAGTGTTGTCCGCTGCGATGATCAAATCATCCACCCAAATGACAATTATCACTTTTCCTGACTCTTTTGACTCCCTTGAGTAAACACAAGGGGGCTACTGGGTTCTGTAGGAAGTGATCTTCAATGAGACATGTATGAAGCATCTCGTTCCAATTTCGCCCAGACTGTTTCAGGCCGTAAATGGATTTTTCTAGCTTACACACTAGCTTCTCTCCTTTCTTCTCGTAACCTTCAGGTTGTTCCATATATATCTCCCTATATATGGGTGCGTGCAGGTAGGCTTCACATCCATCTGGTGTAAAATCAAACTGTCCTCAGCTGCTTTCTGCATCACTACTCTTACACTGGTCAGATTGGCTGTGGGGGAGAATGTTTCACCGTAGTCTATCCCCTCCCTCTGACTGTAACCTTTAGCTACAAACCTGGCTTTGTACTTGTCGTGTCCTTCAATACCCTCTTTGATTGAGTACACCCATTTTCCTCCCACTGCCCTCTGGTAACTTGGTTAGAGT
Source organism: Notolepis coatsorum (assembly GCF_963971535.1). Taxonomy (NCBI): domain Eukaryota; kingdom Metazoa; phylum Chordata; class Actinopteri; order Aulopiformes; family Paralepididae; genus Notolepis; species Notolepis coatsorum. The sequence goes on from NC_140175.1 coordinate 71,477,813, forward strand.
AAAGGTGTGGTTGTCCTCTAGGGACCTCATCTCCTCATCCATTGCTCTCTCCCATTTTCTTGATTCAGGGGACACCATCGCCTCTTTAAAGGTCTGAGGTACTCCACTCACTACTCTGTAGCAGTAATCAATGCTGGTAAGTGTACTGTCATCCTCGTCACTTTCTCTCCGGGCATAGTCTTTCAGATACTTTGGGGGTTTGTGTTCCGATTAGGGATACCTCCCACTGCATGAGGCACGTGACGTAACCCTCGGGTGCTCCTCGTCATCATCCTCTGGGGGTTGCTGACTGTCTGTCTGCACGACTGTGCTAAGTACACTAGGCTGAGGTGTCTCTGTTACTCTGGAGTCCAGCTCTGGCTCCTCTGTCTGTGTCTCGTTCTCACATGTTGTCTTTGTGACAAATTTGACTAGCCTGTGTTTTTGCACTTTCCCTTTACCGGGATAATAGACTAGAAAAGCGGGGCTTCCTTTGTCGTGCCCTACAAAGAGTCCTTTTTCACATCTGGACTCGAGTTTTCCTCTGTCCTGCTGGTAAGCATAACACACTGATCCAAATTTGTGCATTCTAGCTAGATTACACTTTTTCCCCGTCAGTGCTGTATACGGGGTGGTGCCCGTGTGCTTATTAAAACACCTGTTTCTGGTGTAAGCGGCTTCTTGTACCGCATAATGTCATAGACTCTTAGGTAAGTCACCATCTATTAGCTTACACCTAGCCATTTCGAAAAGAGTACGTCCTTCCCTCTCTGCCACCCCGTTCTGGTGCGGGGAGTACGGACATGACGTCTCGTGTCTTATCTTGTTCCTTCTCAACAGTGATTGGAACTCTCTATTTGTGAACTCGGTTCCGTTGTCTGACCTCAAGCATCTTATGTTGCCATAAGGGGCTACATCTGCAAGGAATTTCTCCGTGGCCTGGAGTGTGTCACTCTTTGCTTTGAGAAAGTAAACAAACACTGCCCCTGTACGCACATCTGTAAACGACTGTACATATTTAAAGCCACCTATGGACTCGTTGCTTACTGGACCGGCTAGATCTGTATTAACTAGCTCAAGTGGTACCTTTACTTTTTCTGTGGGACTGTTTCTCGATTGAGTGAACTTCCCCTTCATGCACAATTCACATTCTTTGTCAGGTCTACGCTTTTCACCTTCAATGTGCATGCCTTCTGTCACTGCTTGCAGTTTCAGTAAATCCTCGTAATTACAGTGACCCATGATCTCATGCCATGTCTGAATATCGTGACTGACAGTCACATTACACATATCATTATTATTACACTTGTCGTTGTCATTACACTCTGTTTGTAGATAATACATTCTCTTGTACACCTCTATGTTAAATCGCGTACCGTCAGGCTCTACAATAACATCTTTACCTTCATTGAAGAACACTTTGGCACCGTTCGCAGTAGCAGATTTTTACAGAGAATAGTTCTTGTGGGAACGAGGGTATGTAGAGAGCGTTCTTTAACGTCACTGTACACTGACGCCCCTCACTGTCTATGAGGCATACCTGTGCGTCTCCTCTCCCTTGCGCCAACCCGTAAGTGCGCTTCCCGTCTGCCAGCTCCATGCTGTGTCTCTCCGGCTCGAAGGTGTTGTCAAAGTTCTTGAATCGATTCCTGTCGTTGGTGACGTGGGACGACGCACCTGTGTCCACGATCAGTCCCTTCCTTTGGGCCTGCTGCTGCTGCGCTGGCTGGGTGACGTACGCTGTCTGCGCCCCGAAGTTGAAGTCCTCTCGTCCCGCTACTCTCCGGGCGTCATCTCGACTCGTCTCACGTCCACCGTCGTCGCCATCTTGTCCACAGCCGCCATCTTGTCCATGCGCGTACTGTGCGCTCTGGTCGCGTTTCTTTATGCACACTTTGTCTGTGTGCCCCGTGGATTTGCAGAAGCTACACCAAACAGTCTTTGTGCAGTTATCTTTCCGGTGCCCTTTTTCTCCGCATCGCCAACACGCCAGCTCCGTCGTGGGTCTGGTCTTCTCTCTCTGTGCCGCCAGGGCCTTCAGCACCCTCTCTCCCGCCTCCGTGGCGACTGGGTGTGTGTCTTCTGAGGCCTCAAAGTTCCGCAACTTGGCCTTGAACTCTCCCAGCGACATGTCCGCTGAACCGTGTGTCACCAGTAGTGTGAACGGTTTGTACAGCTCCGGTAGTCCTCTCATAACCATCGCCATCATTAGTCCATCGCTTGGTGCTTCTCCTGCACTCTTAAGCGCCGTAATGATCTGCTCAGCTCTGATGACGTATTCGGTCACAGTCTCGGTGTGCGCCTTCTTCAGCGCGGTTAGTGTTATGTAGAGGAATACGATTCGGGGTCTTCCCCGTCCGATATAATGTTCTCTCAACACTTTCAGGCTCTCTCTGCCTTTGTCCTTAGTGTCGCGGAATATCAGCCCCAAGCTTGTGTCGTCTAGCAGTGGTGCTAACTCGCAGTATGCGTCGGCATTTTGCTTGGTGTCCAGGGCTCGCGCGGCCGCCGTTACTTCTCCCGTGGGGGCCGTCAAGATCGTTGTCTTCAGTCCCACACCGTGCATGCAGCACAACATTCGCTCTTCCCAGAGCTCATAGTCCTCTGCTCTTCCGTTGAACAAGGGCCATTTGCTCCTTCCTTTGGTCGCCATCCCTTTTTGATGGTAGGCATAGCTTTAGCTCCCGTTAGCTTAGCTTTAGCCACGCGGTGCTCCCGGTGCTAAACTAGCCTATACTTCAGCTAAACTTGCTACCCTTATTATTTCGCCCCTGTGTGATCTGGGCCCATAACCTGTTTACAGAGTCAGCTATGGAGCGACAATAATGTGTTCATGACGACAAGGTTTCTCTTTAGCCTTTGGCGTGGTTTATTTCACATTGCACCCAACAGTACACATGAGTCCAGGAAGAAAGAGTGAAGGGGGAGGTAACATCTCCTTTCATACTTCTCACCTGGCGTCAGCTACAATAGCTATGCCTATAGCGCCCTCTTGTGGAAACAGTTAGACAGTTACATGCAATCATACATAACATCTAACTTCAACAGATACAATGGCTGAAGAGGAAGCTAACTACTGTATGTAGTTACAATGGCTGAAGAGGAAGCTAGCTACTGTATGTAGTTACAATGGCGGTAGATCGCTGAAGAGGAAGCTAGCTAGCTACTGTATGTAGTTAGTATGTCGGTAGACAATTCTTGCCGTCTTTGTAAGGAACACAAATACCAAAAGAATATTAGATTCAAAACCCCCCGACATTAGCCATTTTATTAATGCTGGTTTCTAAGTTGAATGAATGAATGAATTAATTAATGAATGAATGAATGAATGAAAACTTAATTTAACAGATTGCAGAATGGGTACAATACAGTACGGCCGGTGGCGGACTGGGACACAAATTCAGCCCGGGACATTCAGACGCACCAGCCCACACACCGGCCCACGCACCGGCCCACGCACCGGCCCACGCACCGGCCGTTATGAAACACTTGTCCAGTATTAAACAACCCAAGGCTGTGGCTAAGGAGTCAACATCAGGGAGACCAAATCTACACCCCGCCCCTAGATGTGCACTTGTGCACAGTGCACACACACACACACACACACACACACCCACACACACACATATACCGTTACTTCCTGTCATTGGCATATGTTTTTTTTTTACTAACATCTTAGTGCCTCATTAGCCTAGGGATTAAGGATACATGAAGTATTAACTACACCATAATAATGTCTGTCTGTCTGTCTGCATTCACACTCACACAGTCATATGCTACTGGTGGTCGTGAGCAGCATCAGCAAACACAGCTGCCCTGTGGCAGACTGACGGAATCATGTCTGCTATTCAGCGCCAACCACCATCAACAACCTTCATAAATACATTCAACATTAATGGAATAGGCTAACTACCAACTTAGCTGTAGCAGTTAGCCGTTATATGCAATCACATTTGTTTAACTATGGGGTAGTAGTTGACCTAGTTGTTAGCTTAAGCTAGTTAGCTGTGGTTATTTACAAACATGTAGATGAGACTAATCATATACAGATCGAGAACATGGCTAACAGTTGGGAATTCTAAGGCACAACAATTCAATCAATTAGATTACCAATATTATATCAACATGAAAATTTGGAAGGGAACATAATAGTATTTTATTTTAGTATTTACTATTATAATATTAGTAGCAGATTAATTTGCAGCCCGTCCTAGGTTCTGATTGGCTCTCTAGGTTAGCACTTTAGCTTCTGTTGCTGTGGTGGGCACTAGTCCTAACATTGCTAACTAAACTTTTAGTCAGAGAAAAAAACTTCACGAGTCACGACTATTTACGTCCACGTGCTGTAAGGAATCAGGAATACGGAAAGCACATTGTCTTGTAATAGAATGACTGAAATCACTGCAAGAGCTAGTATAGGCTAGCTAGCCCTCATGAACCGGCAGACACCAACAGTAGAATATGCACTAGGCTACTGCACTGTTGGTTCCTTCCACTTGAACTTCATCATCATTAGCAGCAGCAGCTACTCTAACGCCAGCCCTTCCTCTACTAAGCATGTCTGTAATTTTAGAACATTGTTCTGCGTCTTTTACTAGCAATTTTAGTTTTTTAATTCTAGCTTTTTCAGCTCCACCCTTTCTTTTTTTTGTGTTCTACATTTCTGCGCTTCTAGGCCTACTCGCGGTTGGGAGGAAACGTGAATCTCATTCACTGATGTCTCATGTCTCATTCAAGACTGGCTAACAAAAGAATGTCTTTCACTTAACACCAAGAAAACAGTGTGTATGATGTTCACAAAGTCACCAGTAGAAGTCACTCACTCTGATGTGTTTCTGGGAGAAGCGGAGCTGGACATCGTACATTAATTCAAGTATCTTGGGGTCACATTGGACTCTACATTGACCTTCAAAAAGTAATGTAAAGAAAGTGACAAACACAGTCAAGTTTAACATCGAAAACTTCAGGCAGATCAGGCCCTGCCTGCCAGTTAATGCTGCAAGGATGTTTCTGCATTCAATGATTTTATCACACATCGAGTACTGTTTTATCAACTGGTCTCTTTCATATGTCACTACTCTTACACCAATATAATTACTCTACAAAAAAGCCATAAAAGTATTTGATAGGAAACCAATTTAATTTCATCACTGTAATGTTTTAGAAAAACATAACATGCTAAGTTTCGAGAATTTCCAAGTTTTCAAATATACTTGCTTCATGTACAAGGTTCTGCATGGACTTGCCCCTCCCCCATTGAATGAGTTCATCCAACAGAAAGCAGACACTGGCATTACCACCAGGGCCATCAGTAGAGGGGACTGTAAGGTGCCTTTTCGGTATACTACCTTTGCAAAAACTGTGTTCTCTGTTATATATATTTTTTTCTTTTTTATATTTTAAAATAGTACACTCATTTGAGTAGTGGAAAGGGGGTAGGATTAAATAAGTGTATACTTCTTCCTACTCCTTTTCGAACATGTAGATTGAGTTGTGTTTTGCTTTTGTTATTGTTTGTTTGTATTCATTGCATGTTCGAAATAAAGATTTCAAATCAAAAGGTGGTAACTACTGGAATAGCCTACCAGTTGTGATTAGAGAGTGCCCTACATACTCCATGTTCAAGACCCATCTTAAACTGCATTTTAAGGCAAACCAGAACTGTGATCATTTTTAATCTGATTTAGTTTATGCAACTTGTTTATTGTTTTATTGCCGGCCCACACACTGGCCCACACACCGGCCCACACACCGGCCCACATACGGCCCACACACTGGCCCACACTGGCCCACATACTGGCCCACACACTGGCCCACATACTGGCCCACACACCGGCCCACACACTGGCCCACATTAGTGGCCCACACACCGACTCACACACTGGCCCACACACCGGCCCACACACTGGCCCACATTAGTGGCCCACACACCGACTCACACACTGGCCCACACACCGGCCCACACACTGGCCCACATTAGTGGCCCACACACCGACTCACACACTGGCCCACACACTGGCCCACACACCGGCCCACATTAGTGGCCCACACACTGGCCCACACACTGGCAAAAAAAAAAGTAAAAAAAAAAAAAAAAAAAAAACATATAATTTTTTTTTTTTTTTTTGACCAGCCCACTTTGGTTCCGGCCCATCGGGATTCGTCCCGAACGTCCCGATGGCCAGTCCGCCACTGAGTACGGCTCAATACACACAATTGTTAAGGGGATGCAGACCAGAGAAAGATGTTTGTCTTGTTTACATCAGGGTCCCCCATTTTCAATTCATAGTGACATTTATGACATACACAACATACATGACATCATGACATTTATGGCATAGGGACATACATGACATACAGGTATATAGTACTGTTACATTTGTGACATATACGATATGCAAATATACAGTACTGTTACCCATAGATCCTAACAGAGAATATATACATATGATGGGGAGGATACTGTACATTAGGAGGGGGTGGGTGGGTGGGAGAAAAAATATACAAAGGGTGGGGAGAGAAATACATAAGGTGGGGAGGAGACTGTCCATTAGGAGGGGGTGGGGGTGGCCGGGGGGGGGGGGGGGGGGGTTGGACATTTACGGTGGCCAGTTTCGAATTGCAGTCTCCCGTAGGTGCTCTTTAAGAGCGGTTTTAATGTGGGTAGGGATTCACATATTTTTATGGCTGTGGGTAGGGCGTTCCACATTGTTGTGGCATAATTGCGAAATGTGTTTAGTCCCTTGTTTGAGCCGAATCTGGGTTGTACATGATTTGTGGAACTCCCTCTGGTGTTGTGGGCGTGGTATTCACTGACCTTTGGGAAGTATTTTGACATGTACATGGGTACCTGTGTGGTGTAGTGTATCTTGTAGACCAGGCCCATTGCAAGTTAATTTTGTTAAGTTAATTTAGTGTCTGTGGGGCGCCCCAGTGGCGAACCACATAGCGCGCTCAGCCGCGACACGGGCGACCCGGGTTCGATTCCCGAATCCGTCGTTATTTCCCGAATGTCTTCCCCCCACTCTGTCTCCCATTTCTCCTCTGTCTCTCCCTACTGGACTGCCCAGTAGTAATAACGCGATAAAACGCCAAAAAATAAATCTTTAAAAAAAAAATTAGTGTCTGTGAGGAGCTTTGGTGACATATCTTCAGTTCAGTTCTCCCCCAATGTGTGTCTGGGGAGTAGCAGGCTTAATGACTGGCCGGAACCCAAAGCTTTCATCTCCCAGTGTAATGAGAGCAGAACAGGAAGCATGGCTGGCACTATCCAATTAGAGCATGATGTAATTACTTCCTCCAGAGACCACAGGCTGGTCACTAAGCTGACGGAGGATCACTTACAGGACATCTGTCTCCTGCTAAAGGTGGTGGTTGGTGATGATATGTTTTTGAAAAGTATACCCTTTTTGGTGTTATTTAATGATACACTGGTAACATTTTGAAAGTCTGTCCAAGACCAACGTAAATAATTTAATAATACGATTGCACAAGATTCTCTCTCTCCATTGCAATTGCTGTGTTAGGCGTTATATTCTGTAGAGAAAATAATCAGTGTTATTATTAATGAGCATTCTTATTTATTGAGCATTATTAGAATAATAATTTTGAAATACTTTGCTCAATATTTTGGTATTGCTGAAATAATAGTGTCATTTTATTATTCTTAGTTTTGTTGGGGACCTCCTGAAACCTGCTAATGGACCCTTGGGCAGCCCTAGACCTCTACAACCATTAAAGATACAGTACAATGATGTATAAATTACAATAAATTATAAATTACTTATTATGGAATGTTTAGCAAATTTAGCATAAAAGCTATTCTGAAACCATTTGTAGCAGATGCATAACTCTGGCGTCTTTTGAAATGTTCTTCCACAACAGGAAGATTCACTCTGAGTACTATTGTCATAGATAGAGTTACAGAGGTTGCTATAGATGAGATTCAGCCACTAGATGTCGCATTAGAGTCATTTATCCAAGCAGGCGCATGAAAATGAATGAATGAATGAAAACTTTATTTAACAGATTGCAGAATGGGTACAATACAGTACGGCTCAATACATACAATTGTTAAGGGGATGCAGACCTGAGAAAGACGTTTGTCTTGTTTCCATCAGGGTCCCCCATTTTCAATTCATATAGACATATATGACATACATGACATACAGATAGTCAGTACTGCTACATCTATACATTTATGACATACCAGATTTGCAAATACAGTACTGTTTGTGATACAGAAGGAGTCAAGAAAAGGGAGTATATACATTTGACGTAGAAACTGTACATTGGAGGAGGTTGGGTGGGGGGGGTTGGGTACATTGGGATACATGCAACATGTCCCGTGGGGACACATGCAACATGTAAACAAGATCATTGATTTTGGATATGCAAAGAAAATGTAAATGCAGCTAGATGTGACTGATGGGCCAATCAGAGTAACCTGTGTGTATTACGCGATAATTCAGAGGAAGCAGATTAGATATCTGAAATGGCTTGAATGTCCCGGGGGATAGAGATCAAAGCATTCTGTAAACACTTTTTTTTTTTTTACTTAGTTTTTACTTAGCATGCAAGGGATATCTCCAGTGTTGTTCTTCCTGTGTCCCTGCCCACAAAAGAGCACAGCAATAGGCCCTTTTCAGAGCAGCCATTTTGACATGTCATCGCAGGGTAAACACAGGTCTAACACAGGTCTTAAACATCAGGTCACTGCGGTGGACGTGGTGTCATCATTCAGACAGGCTGCCCTTAAGGTGGACATTGGGTTATATCTCAGTCTGCGACTAGATAACCAATAAGCAACAGTAATATAGTTAGCGTCTTCCTGTATGTGTGCAACTAGAGAACAACAACAAATCAGTTAGTGCACAGGCACAGGCACACACACACACACACACACATGCACATGCACGCATAAACACACACACACACACACACACACACACACACACACACACACACACACACACACACACACAGGGATCATCCCTATGTTCCCCGGGTCCTATGTTCCCCGATTGATTGATTAATTGATTGAACATTTTATTAATTTTTATTATTTTATTAATTATTAATGTCCGCCTTGTTTCGAACTGGTTAAGCTTAGGCCCTCTTTCGAAGTTGGCTAAGGTTTGGAATCAGGGCTGGTGGTCTAAAATTTTCAATCAATCAATCAATCAATCAATCGGGGAACATAGGACCCGGGGAACATAGACATGCTCCCCACACACACACACACACAGTCACACACACACACACACACACACACACACACACACACACACACACACACACACACACACACACAGTCTGTGACTAGAGACTAATAGCCAATGCTAATACAGTTAGTGTCCTCATGTCTTTATTTATACATTATTTAAACTCGGGAGTGATTGAGGGGGACCCTCATTTCCAAGTGTGTTCAATAGTGTACATGGCATGTGAGATTGCAAAAACACACACAATCAATTTAGATACAATTCAATTTGATCTACATGTGCACTTGTTGCATACAAATTGGGTAAAAAAAACCTTACCAAAAGAAAATATTTCAGAGATGATACCCTACAGGTGTGCCTATGACTTTTCTATATGGTCACTTAGGATGTGAGATTTACAACACGTTTGGTGTGCTTATATAAAAACAGATCAAATAAATGCATTCATGATTTATTAATAATTCAATGTTCCCATTGTTCCGAGAACTTCAAACGACTTGCTGCTAATCAAAATTCCCTTTGTTTGGACATTTCAGAATATAGGATAGCTTGCTGAAAAACAACACCTATGGTCCCAGTGACTCTTCCCCATGGCAAACAAACTCTACAGTATATCTGTAATAGAAACGGATATCTATAATGTGAGTTATAAGTGACAGTAAACAGCAGTAGTGGTGTGAAAGATATACGTTTCAAGCAGTGGTTCTCAACCAGGGGTCCATGAGGGAGTTCCAGGGGGTCCTCTGTCAAATAGAGCCAATAGTCAAATGAGAGAAAATATAAAAGTGACTACTTTGATGGTAGGTCTTTCTCCATTGTTATTTCAGCGACAGAATTCTGGACTAAATCGTATCCACCAACAAACATCTTCTCAGATGGGGGCCCCTGAGACAACATCGTCCTCGACACAAAACTGTTTGAGAACCCCTGATTTAGAGCAGAGCAAAATATAGCAAACCGAGAACAAAGAAAGGCCACCTACCTGTTTAGGGTCAAAGTCCTTGACGCCCACACAGTAAACCCTGGCACCATAACCTCTGGCTTTATCTGCCTGAAGAGTATACAGGTAGGTAGGACACATTAGACTTGGATGTTCATATACTCTGTCTTCATTGTTGAAATCAGAGGTTCATCTTTTTGATTAATCTTGGGGTATTTGGGGGGGCAGCGGTGGTCTACAAGTTAGAGAAGCAGTCTTGTGACCGGTTCGATACCCCAGACTGGCAGGAAAAATGTGGGCGGGGAAGTGAATGAATAACTCTCTCCCGTCCCTCAGTACCAACCGCTGAAATGCCCTTGAGCAAGGCACTTAACCCCCAACTGCTGTCCATGCACATTTATTGTATGTGTGTGTTCATGCATTTGTGTCTTTGTATTATGTGTGTGTATGTGTTACCTCCTTTACAGTGTAATCATAAGGGAAGACTTCCAGCTTCCCATCAGTCAGAGCTATGATGATGCTAGAGGACCTGGTGGTCTGAGCCTTCATCTGGTCTGAAGCCTGGAGGAGGAGGAAGAGGAGGAGGAGGAGGAGGAGGAGGAGGAGGAGGAGGAGGAGGAGGAGGAGGAGGGAACCATAAACGATCCATTCTCAGATCATTAGTTGGTATAGAATTAACATCATACCATCTGGATGCTTATTTCCAAAGCCCTTCACGGTGCTGAATAATAAGTACTTTATACATTTTGTTGGTACATGTATGGGTCCATTGGGAAACAAACTCTAAGCTTGGCAGTGTTAGTGACACGCTCTCATTGGGCATATATAGGACCACATATTACAGCTACATGCAGCATTGCCTGTGATTTTATCAGTTTAAAGGTAAAGCAGTCTCTGGCCGCCCCCCTATCTGTTTGATTGATTGGTTCTCTGATGTAGCTAGCAGAAGGGAGTCTGGTATGCTTCACTTTGATTGGTGCACCAGATGGTGATTAGAGCGATCACACGGAAGTAGCCTGGTGACCATCCTTGTGGTGCCATGGCCACTTGAATTTGAATGAATTTCAAGGCAATGGCTCCCGTTCCATTTACAGTATAGGTGTACCAGTAAGCCATGTCAGTGAGCCAGCATAGACAATACCAGAGCCCCGCCCAACACTACCACACCTACATGGAGCAAACACAACATTACAGTTACAGCTGTGTTTACCCATCTATGTGTAACGGTTGTCATATCATACTGCACCTCGCAGTACCATCCGTTACACTCACCCCCCTTAAACTAACTCCACTCCACCCAAGGCATCCGGGTCACGGCACCAATGTAACGGTTGTCATATCGTCACCTTAAACTTCGATGCCCCGGGGGAGTTTCGAACCTGTGGTCTGCCGCACCGCGGGCTACAGCACAGGCCGCTATACCAAGAAGTGAACTCACTGCTTTGCAACGTGTCTATGTGTCTTTTAACTCATTCAGCGCCGGAGCTTAATCCGCGAGATGGCGCTAGAACGCCACCGCTTTAATCAATGGGGGGACTGCGAGATTTGCGAGTGCTTAAAATATATCTTAAATTATAGCTATGGGTCTAATACACCCGTCGATTATCAGTGAGTTGCTTCCAGTCAACATGTACAAAACGGATTGTTTTTTCATCGGTTCATTTCCGTTTGATACCATTTTGAATACGAGTATAGTTTTGGTGATTTCTAGTAATCCCAGGAAAAGACACGATAATAGCCCTTTAGTGGAATACACAAAACACATTGTCATTTTTCGCCTGATTATCGAATCTTCCTGAAATCAACACTAGATCATCATTATTATCCTTCCTCGTGCAAGAGTGAAAAGAACCCTGGACCGCAGGGCTCCCCCCCCCCCCTCCTGCCACCAACGGCACACAGCCACACATACACACAGAGACAGCGTCGATCGGGGTAGAAATAAATATCAGATCAACGATCAAATTTATATATAGTGTTCTTACCTTGAATCTGATGTAATGCAAAAGAAATAATCCAATTATTTGATCACCATTCCAAATACTGCTCGCAGAGGTCCGTACCACATTACCGACCGTTACACACTGACGGGCGGGCGGGGTTACTGTTCAATGCTATCGTTGCAAAGGCCTACCTCGCCTGAGCACCTAAACCCTGCCCGCACGGCTCGGATCGTCCCAGAAAATAAACTACACCATTCCCAATGGGGTGCAACACCAGCTGGAAGGCGTAGGTGGCGGTATTTACCCTTTTGCGAGCTCAGACCCATTCCCAACGATAACATCAGGCTGGATGGATGAAAATGAATGGATATCGCTAATAAAAGAAATAACAATTAAAACCCGACTATACTCGGGTCTGGCGCTGAACGGTCGGCGAGTTAACCCGACTATCATCGTGACTGGCGCTGAATGAGTTAAGGGTGAGAGTGAGTTTAACCCATAGCACCGCTACTCGCCACAGTCACTTCACAACATCTGAAGTCCATCGTGACTGCGCCTCGCGGTACCAGCCGTTACATTATGTCCAAATATCTGCTGTGAAAAAGGGGCATTAGGAAGCTATGGTCCTCCCAACCAAGGCCGTAGACATACCGCTTTTATACCCTCGTGCATGTAGGTTTCACCTGCAGGCTTGACGTGGCTCAGCTGTTGCAGACCTTCCTCAATCACAGACCTAAGAACAAGAAAAAAACACAAAGATGTCTGATGCATATTAAATAAATATACACCCTAATCCTAGAAATAGAGCAAACTCAAACATATCTGACACAGATTAAATAAATACACCCTAACCCTATAGAGCAGAGAAAACTCAAACATGTCTAACACAGATTAAATAAATATACATATTTGTGTGTGTGTGTGGGGGGGCGGGGGGGGTGCAAGGAGAGAATACATTAATGTTGATGGGGGTGAGGGGCAGAGAGAGAGAGAAAGAGAGAGAAGATGGTACCTGTCTCCAGTCAGTGGGAGGATCACTTCTGCTCTGGAGGAGAAGACGATGAAAGACACCCTCATCCTTGGACTGAAACACACACACACACACACACACACACACACACACACACACACACACACACACACACACACACACACACACACACACACACACACACACACACACACACACACACACACACACACACACACACACACACACACACACACACACACACACACACACACACACACACACACACACACACACACACACACACACACACACACACACACACACACACACACACACACACACACACACAGGATCACATACTAGACAAGTGTAAAACATAATAACCCTACTCTGTTGACTACAAACTCTATCGTTTTTACACTTAAAGGGGCACTGACCGTTATTGAGAGTAAATTAGTTTGAATATGGCCACCGGTGATGTCATCGGGGACATGGAATCCTTGTGTCATGTTAATTACAGCTCAATTAAATAATGTAGATGAAGAATTTAGCAGTACCTTCTTCTTTCATCAAGCTGTGATTAACACAACATTACTGGTGGCCATATTCAAACTAATTTCCTCTCAATAGCTGTCAAAACTAAATGAATGTATGCAAAACTGTTTAGAGTTTCTTTGATGTATGTGAGATCATCATAGTTTTTATTTGATGAAGTGCCCCTTCTAAGTCTAAGCAGCCTATGTATATGATTTTTATTCCGGTGATTAAATGGATGTGTAAAAAAACGACCTAAAGTGTTTTGACAGGTGCCTTATAGTACTGTATGTGACCTATAATGTGTAAATTGCTACCCTACTGTATCCACAGCCCTCCCCTCATCCTCTCCTCTCTCTGGTCTGGTCTCCACCACGACCACCACCACCATCTGGCTTGGGTGTGTGCTATTTGGTTTATATTTAGTACCCTGTGATTAAGGTTAAAAATATCACACATACATACACCCACCATATCCTGGGGGTATTCCTGAATAGTTGGTGGCTCTCTGTTATGTCTGCTGTACTAGATATGCCCTACTTTCTGAGTATGTACCGCTACCATTCCCTTACTGTGTAAACAAACGGCTTTACAAATCATTAACCTTCAGGGCTGATTCTAAAGAATGGAATAGAATGGAATTGACATGATCGTACAGGGGAGATGAGAAGAGAAGAGGCCATGACGATATACTAGAACATAATTTTATGAGGTGTATTTCTTTTTTTTTAACTTACCTAACAAACCTGTTGGTGAGCTGCTCCACAAACCCATAGATCTCTCCCCAGTTCTCTGCCACACTCCCTGACCTGCAGAGACAGTCAGGGAGCATCAGATTGATACATCCAATACACCTAATGCTGTAACACGTTACTAACAACACCACAGAGAACACATAGAACCAAGGAAACTCTGAACTTGAAGCAAGTACATTAGCATTCAGAACCACAAGAGCAGAAACAGAGAGTGTGTGTGTGATTGATTGATTGAAAAGTTTATTAACAGATTGCAGAATGGGTACAATAGAGTACAGCTCAATACATACAATTGTTAAGGGGATGCAGACCAGAGAAAGACTTTCGTCTTGTTTACATCAGGGTCCCCCATTTTCAATTCATCATAACATACATGACATACAGATAGACAGTACTGCTACATCTATACATTTATGACATATCAGATTTGCAAATACAGTACTGTTTGTGATACAAAAGTGTCCAGAAAAAGAGTGTATATACATTTGGCGTAGAAACTGTACATTGTGTGTGTGTGTGTGTGTGTGTGTGTGTGTGTGTGTGTGTGTGTGTGTGTGTGTGTGTGTGTGTGTGTGCGTGCGTGCGTGTGTGTGTGTCTAGTGATACGGTGTTCAGGAGATGATAGAGATTGATAGTGCACTTTTAAACACAAACACTCCAACCTGCACTATCAACAGAGGGTCACATTGAGCCAAACACAGCCATACATGGACAGGATCAGAAGACTGGCGGACTTTCTACGGAGGACAGAGACCTTCCACAGAAAAGGGTTGCTGCATGTTGTTGTTCCTAAATAATAACGTTTTCAAAACTACAGCACGTAGCCCGGGGTCTGCACTCTGGATACAAGACATTGTCAGTGTGAATTTGTGTGACATGTTTGCATTGCATGTATATTCAGAGCGATAGATCTCTTATAATTAACGTGCGGATAATAATATCCGTAATGTAATAATATCCGTTACAAGACGCGCGCACACACACACTTAACATATAATTCATGCTGATTACTTACCTATCTAACACAAAATAAATATCAAAAGCTCCATCGCAAGAAGCATCCTCGCCTCGACATAATAATGAATTGATGACAACACTTAGAAAAAGTATTTTGCTCCATAAGCCCTCCATAATCCTGCTTGTATATTCATAAATAAAGTCAGTAGTTTGCACAATCCTATAAAATCACGTATTTGATGTCATCAGCGAAATAGGTAAATCCTTTCGAATGATTGTCATAGCGCGCAGGTTGTGACTCTCCGCCTGTTTCATGAAATGACATTGTTGCACGCCCGAGAAACACGCTGTATGGGTGGGTCCTGTGGGGGTCCTGTGGGGGTATTCGTATTCTCATGATGAGCTCATGTCATGAGATGAAAAATAAAAGGTTGGTCGGGGTAGGGCGCAACAGAGCATGCGCAGGATTGAGATGCGCCCGGCTGGCCAGCTAGCGCTCGAGCACCACTTGACAGAACGACAAAGCAGAGTAGAGTGTGTGTAGATTTGTAGAAGAGTCATATTTTTTTTTAACACATGTGACATGCCTATACCAGGTGCCAATGTGCCATATATTTTTTTGTTTGAACTCAGGCCACATTTGATCCATCTCACTACTTTTAAGGACTATTTCGCGTTGTAGAGTTGTTTACACACACCTGCAACTGTCTGTCCCCCAGCCCTCTAACTGAAATTTGACTGTTGAATAAATGAATGAATGAATGAATGAATGAATGAATGAATGAATGAAAACTTTATTTAACAGATTGCAGAATGGGTACAATACAGTACGGCTCAATACCCACAATTGTTAAGGGGATGCAGACCGCTACTGTTCCTAATTTATGCAAATGACATGTCGTCAGCTTGTGACTGCAACTTGTTCCTGTTTGCGGACGACTCAGCCCTGCTGGTCTCTGACAAGAACAAGTTACAGGTTGAAAAAGCCCTCAGCTCGGAACTAGGCAAAATCTGCATATGGCTCGCTGATAACAAACTATCATTACACATGGGCAAAACAGAGTCCATTCTCTTCGGTTCAAATAACAAACTCAGCAAGACCGACGACATCTCAGTTACAGTGGGTGACAATATTGTCACAATTAGGAAAGATGAAATTACCTACCTAGGTTCCATCCTAGAGGCTAATCTCTCCTGTGACAAAATGGCATCCAATGTAATAAAAAAAAGTCAACCAACAAACTAGATTCTTGTACCGGATCTCCTCTCTGGTAAACAAGAATACCCTGAAGACTCTGGCAGGAGCACTCATTCAAGGGTACTACGACTATGCTTGCACCTCATGGTACCAAAGCACCTCAAAGGCGCTAAAAACAAAATTACAAACATCTCAAAACAAACTGGTCAGACTACTGCTTGACCTTACTCCTAGAACCCACCTCACCCCTGCCCACTTTGACAACCTAGGATGGCTTAGAGTAGACGACAGAGTACAGCAACTTGCAATGGGCCTGGTCTACAAGATACACTACACGACCAAGGTACCCATGTACATGTCAAAATACTTCCCAAAGGTCAGTGAATACCACGATCACAACACCAGAGGGAGCTCCACAAATCATGTTAAACCCAGATTCGGCTCAAACAAGGGACTAAACACGTTTCGCAATTATGCCACATCAATGTGGAACGCCCTACCCAAAGCTGTAAAGGAATGTGGATAACTACCCACTTTCAAAACCACTCTCAAGGGACACCTACGGGAGACTGCAATTCAAAACTGGCCCCTGTAAATGTCCTAACCCAACCCCCTCCAATGTACAGTTTCTACGTCAAATGTATATACTCCCTTTTCTTGACTCCTTCTGTATCACAAACAGTACTGTATTTGCAAATCTGGTATTTCTGTATAGATGTAGCAGTACTGAATATCTGTATGTCATGTATGTCATATATGTCCTGATGAATTGAAAATGGGGGACGTAAACAAGACGAAAGTCTTTCTCTGGTCTGCATCCCCTTAACAATTGTGTGTATTGAGCTGTACTGTATTGTACCCATTCTGCAATCTGTTAATAAAGTTTTCAATCAATCAATCAATCAAGAGAAAGACGTTTGTCTTGTTTACATCACATCAGGGTCCCCCATTTTCAATTCATAGTGACATTTATGACATACACAACATACATGACATCATGACATTTATGGCATAGGGACATACATGACATACAGGTATATAGTACTGTTACATTGCTATTAGGTAAAGTAGAACGTTAGTTGTAACAATCAGCACGTGAAGTTTCTCAATACTAAGAGATTAGTGACATGCTGGTGGTCTGTAATAGCCAATATCATGCCTGACAATGTTTAAACATTTATTTTTATTTTTTATTTAACCTTTATTTAGCAGGTCAGTTAAGAACCAATTATTATTTTCAAAGACGGCCTGCAGGCTGCAGACAAGAGGACAAAAGGTCCCCTTGAAGGGTAACGGGGAAAGGGGACAAAAAAACAGATGGTACATACTGTAGGCCTACATCACAGAGGTAAGGGAAATAATTAGAGACCATTTAGGGACCATTGACCGGAGGCAGACAGGAGCCGTTCCCTTTGCTGCGCGATATGCCAGGTCGAGGACCTTGAAGCGAATTCGTGCGGCGATGGGGAGCCTGTGCAGGTCCCTAAGAAGCGGGGTAACATGGGCTGACTTTGGTAGGTTGGAGATCAGACGGGCGGCTGCATTCTGAATGAGTTGAAGAGGCTTGGTGGCGGTGGTCGGTAGACCAGTGAGCAGTGCATTGCTGTAGTTGAGGCGAGACATGACTGTTGATTGGACGAGGAGTTGAGTGGCTTCTTTTGTCAGGAAGGGGTGGATTCTTCGGACATTGCTCAGGAGAAACCTGCAGGTTCTGGTCATTGCAGCGATGTGAGTGGGAAGTTCAGCTAGGGACGAGGCTACGGCTACATTTTCCACTGTGATGGAAAGGTCGGTCAGGGGGGAGGATTTGGCCGGCAGGTGAAGCAGTTCTGTTTAGCTTAGGTTCAGTTTTAGGTGGTTGGTCGTCATCCAGGGGGAGATGTCGGACAGACAGGCAGAGATCCGCTCAGAGACATGGATATCTGAGGGAGGAAAGGAGAGGAAGAGTTGAGATGGCATAGCAATGATACGAGAAGGCATGAGACGTGATAATGTTAGAGATTTGGTGTAGAGGGAGAAGAGGAAGGGTCCAAAGAGCCCTGGGGGACACTCATCCGATGGGGGTGGGTGGCCGACAGGGACCCTCTCCATGATACTCGGTTGAGGTAGGATATCAGCCATGCCAGCGCAGAGCCAGCCACTCTCATTCCTGCGATGGTTAACCGTGTCAAAGGCTGCCGACAGGTCCAAGAGAATCAGGACAGAGGAGAGGCCCTTCGCTTTTGCTAAGTGAAGAGCCTCTGTGACCGCAATGAGGGCCGTTTCTGTGGAGTGGCCAGTCCTGAAGCCTGACTGATTGGGGTCTAGGAGGTCATTCTGTAAGAGATAATCAGTGAGTTGGTTGGATACAGCACGTTCAAGTGTTTTAGAAAGGAAGGAGAGAAGAGAGAGAGGACGATAGTTGTCTATGACGGTGGGGTTCATGGTTGTTTTGTTTATGAGGGGTGTGACTCTGGCTTGTTTTAGAGAGGTGGGAACCACCCCAGAGTTGAGGGAGGAGTTGATGGTTGCCATTAGGAATGGGAGGATGTCTGGGGCTATGGTCTGGAGGAGTGGGGACGGTATCGGGTCCAGCTGGCATGTAGTGCGGCGGTTCAATTGGCGGGGGTTGGGAGAAGCAGCTGCTACAGCCAAATGACCACTCTGTACATCTAGATATGAACATCCGTTCTACCAACTTTCTGTGGGTACAATCTAGAGATGATCTTGCACTGCAGAGAAGTGTCCGGATAGCACCACCATCTGGCCAGAAGCTGTAATGAATATATGCCTATGATGTGATGCATAACTAAATGCCTCAATCAGCCAGTTTGACTGAGCTGACCCTAAGCAGATCCAGCACGGTGCTTAGGGCCCCAGCCCCCATAAGGCCCTCCACTAATAGGCAAAGGGAGAGAAAAAAGGTGTGTAAATGGATACATGGATGTCCCCTGCAGTCACTGTCCACTCCTGTTAAGTTGCGGTTATGTCCATTAAGAAAAGGCTCGCTGTTACGGTGCTATAAATAACATTCAGCCACTAGATGTCGCACTAGAGCACCAGCATGTCATTTGTCCAATCAGGTGCATTCCAGGTGGGGAAATAGAAAGTACGCAACATGTAAACAACAGCATTCATTTTGGACCCGCAATTTTTTTTAAATTCATTCAAACCTTTATTTATTCTCGAAAAGACAATTGAGGTCACCCTCATTTAAAAAAATAAAAAAATAAAAAATTATAAATTCATTAATCAGATTTTTTGGGGAGGGGAAAGCAATACTTTTATTCTGCCCTTTTTTAAAAGCTCTGTGGCTGTATTATTATAATTTGTTTTTATGAATAATGTAGGCTACATACAAATGTTATCTATAGCACCTTTAACAATGACACCACTCTCAAGACGTGATATAACTTTTTCAGCAGTACATTTTTATTTTATTTTATTACGGATCCCCATTAGCTAGTGCCATGGCAACCAGCTAGTCTTCCTGGGGTCCACACAAAAAAACATACAAAAACAATTATTGCAAAACAGAATTATTAAAAGTCAGTACTCAACACACAATGCACAATGAAACTAACAATTAAGATGGCTAAAATTACATGCAAGCAAAGAAACAGAAAACAAAAAAACAAAACAAAATACTTTACAGTGTTAAATACAATTTAAAATTGTTTTTAAAAGTGAATCTTTTTAAGAATTGCTTTCAGAATGCTCATCAATGTTACTAAAACATCAATTTCACCATACCTTTAAAAAGAAAAAAAACACACAAAGTAATCAGAAGAAGTTTTGGATAACATGGCTGCAACTACACTCATGCATGACATATATTAATTTCCTTCCGGATTATGGCTCCTTTAAGTTTCTTTTTGAAACTGTCCTTGTTTTCCGTCCGTATAATATGTAATGGGATCCTATTCCAGCTCTATACATTGCCGTTTTCTTTAGAGCATTGGTTCTAGGCAGAGGTAGGGTGAAGCGACTACTTGAAGCATGTCTGGTATTATGGTCATGTCTATCATTGGTGGATAAAAGCATAGAATACAATTGAGTGGGTTTACACAAATGTTCTTTAAAAACCTAATCAAACTGCATGCTAGTCTCTCGTCCACCCTCATCCACGACAGTCTAGCATGCATTCCCTCCACACTATTTCCTTATAGAGCAGTGAAGAGTGAGTCGGGCAGCTCTATTTTGAGTGAGCTGGAGTTTACTAAGCTCTTGCTTTGACGTGCTAGACCAAATTTCTGGGCAGTAGTCAAGATGGGACAAGACTAAAGATTGTACTACCATTTTAATTGTTGTATTCGTTAGGAGGTAGGCATTTATTCTTATTATGGAGATGTTTCTACTCATCCTGGTAACTGTTATTAATCTGGGTAGACCAAAGTAGTGCCTCGTCAATAGTTACACCCAACAATTTGGCCTCCTTCACTTGTTCAATACCAGCGTCTTGTAATGAGAGACTCAGTCTATGCTCCGACCTTAAAGGATAACTCCACTATTTTGGGAAATTAGCTTATTTAACATCTTCCCTGGAGTTAGACAAGAAGATGCATACCTTTTTTGTCTCTGTGCGTGCATTTTAGCTTTGGGAATAGATGCTCCGTTAGCATAGCTTAGCTTCATCACTGGAAGTGAGGCAGGACAGTAGCCTTACAGTGCCTTACAGTGTATTGCAAGGTCTGACATTGACCAAACTTGATATATGCATGACCTTGGTGGGCTCTAGGTCAACTCCTGAAAAGGGGGTCAATGTCAGACCTTGCAATCAAAAGTTAGGGGCGCACTGAAATTATGGCAAGGGTTATTAGCCCCCTAACTTTTGATTGCAAAGTCTGACATTGACCCCCTTTTCAGGAGTTGACCTAGAGCCCACCAAGGTCATGCATATCAAGTTTGGTCAATGTCAGACCTTGCAATACACTGTAAGGCACTGTAAGGCTACTGTCCTGCCTCACTTCCAGTGATGAAGCTAAGCTATGCTAACGGAGCATCTATTCCCAAAGCTAAAATGCACACACAGAGACAAAAAAGGTATGCATCTTCTTGTCTAACTCCAGGGAAGATGTTAAATAAGCTAATTTCCCAAAATAGTGGAGTTATCCTTTAAGGCATATTTAGAGCCAAGTATAAGACATTTTGTTTTTGCTACATTTATTACATAAATGACCTACCTAGTGAGTATCTACACTTAATACAGTCTACTTTTCATGATTTTGTAATGTTGGACTTGGATGGGGTCAAGCGCAACACATGTTAGGCAAAACTGGAAGGTATTTGTTTGTCAAGTGTGTTCCAGAACTTCCAGTATGCTCACTCAGTCTCCATCACAAGCAGGGACAATGGTTGAGGGACCATACCAGTCTTTTTGACATGCAGGTTCCAAGTCGAGTGCCTTGATACAAAAATCAAGGTGCCCTTCTTTTTTCATAATCAAATAGATGAAAAACGTATGAGACATAATTGAGCATGAGAATGGCCATCATACGCGTCAATCATAATGTTCTAAGCCCTTACATACAGTATACATTCTAAACTTTCAACAAAATAATATATGCTAATTATTCTCTGTTCTATATACGCATATTATTTATACTGTCCATAGTGTTAATTCTGTTCATATACCGCTATAGTGTCTTCAGTACTCATATTTATTTATTTGCTCATATATACAGTCAGTCTCAGGTATATACAAATATTATGGGTATATAATATACACTGTATTCCCTTGTGTAATTCTGCTGTAGGTATTAGGGGTGTAAAGGTACACGTATCCATACCGAACCGTTTCAGTACTGGACCTTAGGTTCAGTACGGCTGTGTACCGAACGAATACAACGGTATGTTAACCACTAACGACTGCCCACCGGGGGATGTTTTTTTCCACAATCTAATATAATTATTATAATAAAAAAAGAAAATTACAAGTCGATTATTAATTTCAATATAGAATATTCGTTGACAGCCCTACAAGTAAAATGTGTTACTGCACACTACAGGGTCTCCTGCTATCCTCGTCATAAATCGATCAATACAGACCATATTAATTAATGTTGTTTCTTTTTCAAATGTAGCCAAGAGTAAAGACCCTAACCCTATCAACACAGCAGTCAAAGTGTATATATTCAGAATTACGTTTGTTTACCAAGTGTTATTAGCGAAATATGAGTTTCTCTGAATAATGTGAATTCTCTGTGCATTGCGAGGAAATGACTAAATCCAGATTTAACACTGCCATTGGAAAGAGATTTGGCCCTATCCATAGATGTATGACTTGGCCATAATAAGGTCATTTTTTTTTTGCATTTTTACAGCTTTTTTCCTTGTCACGCAGGACCGACAGAGGAGAGGGAGAACGGAAGAAGTAGGGAAGACATGCGTCAAATGGTCACCGGGTGTGGGAAGCAAACCAGGGATGACCGCTTCGCGACTCAGCGTGCTATATGGTGCTGCTGGAGCGCCCCCATAATAAGGTAATTTATAGGCCTGATATTCTATATTCAAATTGAATGTGTCGGGATGGCAAAATTCAGGACTGTATCTACAAAAAAATCATCTCCCCTTTATTAATTTGCTTAGATTATTTGTACACTTGATCTCAAAAAGGTTCCGATTCTGAATGAGCTCAGTGAACGAAACTCCCCCGAGCTCAATGTTAGCATGGTGTCATTCACCGGCACAGATGATGCACAAATTGGAGGGAACAAAGTATGCCATGATGGTAATCACAAAGAACAAGACCTCGGCTTTAATATTTTACAGTAAAAAAAACACGAAACAATAAAGTAATTATCTTTGGCCTGAGCACCAGTGGCACCATGCATGTCCAGAAACCAAACAATTGAAGACTCAACTCTATTCTTTTTTGCTCTTTATTTGAAAGGAAAAAAAATATATATATACTTATTATTTTACAAAGAGCTTCAATAAGAGTACAGTAAGAGCACCCTGACAAAAGATACAAATGATACACAAAGAGAATTTAAAAAGTATATAAACACAACTAAACTGAATCCATACATAAAAGTAGCATTTAGTATCTCTTCATGAACTTCTCTCAAAGGCAATTATGTCACAATTCAAGTCATCACAGATGAGATGAAGGAGTTGGATGTTTTTGCTTGTTGGTTTGTAGTTATAACACTGACAGCAGCACATCCATCTCCGTCAGTGCTTCATAAAAGACCCCAAAAACACACTCACACCATACATGGACACTTTTAGTAATAAGTCAAAATAGCTTACATTTGTTTTGTATCACCGCAGAGCAAGCTAACCAGCAACAAGCTCATGATGGAAGCGTCAGAAAGAGGTACACGAGACAAATATACACACTTATATATATAATGATGATCACCTTCTGATACAAAATACAAATTAATACTGAGTGGAAAGAATACGCCAAAATCCTATAATACAAAATAACAAAGATGCCTTGATGCTTGGCCTACATTTCATTTTAGCAGAATTTTGCATTCTTATATGAATTAAGCCAAACACTAGGAGGGACATGAGATGACTCAGGCAAAATGAGCGCAGAGGGGAGTATGGAACTGAGAGTACGCTAAACAAAACAAACCCTCACAGAAGGCTCTGCTGAAGCTATGTCTTAAAACAAGCACTCTACAACACGACAATACAGCAACACCAATTTCACTGGTTGGTGGCCCAATACAAGTCATCGTAGCCAATACTTTCAGTCAGAATACATCTCCCCACGGTCCATATGGTAAGTCAGAAATAGGTGGGTATATTAGACCACTGGAGCTGCATTATATCCTTTTAAGTGCATGGAATAGATTCTGTATTCATTAGGTCTCGCGTAGCCATACCTCTCTCCACACTACGTTAGGGCTGTGCTAGTTCTGGCAGAACCTATTATTGATTGATTGATTGAAAACTTTATTAAACAGATTGCAGAATGGGTACAATACAGTACGGCAATTGTTAAGAGGATGCAGACCAGAAAAAGACGTTTGTCTTGTTTACATCAGGGTCCATCAGGTTATCATTCCGCTATAGGGGGAAAAAATACTCTGGCTTGTTTGTATTTCTTTAAAACAATCAGAATCATCATGGGCGGTGCTAAGCCCTTGCAAAATAGTGTCGCAGATAGCGGAAGGAGAGGAGAATTCTGACTGAAATAGTCAGCCAATGGCATGCCTGTGAGTCAGACTAGTATACATTAGCAACACAGCTGCTGATCTAAGACCAATGATCAAGGCCCCTCCTGTGAATATTACATGTTTACAACCTAATGTCAAAACTGATCGCGGGTCAATGACAGCTTGGAGCCAGATGGATGTTGTGATTTCATTTGTGTTCTTTTGACAAAAGATAAACTTAATCCAGCACTATGTAACTATTGAAAGTATGCATAACAGCGGCGCACTGTGGCCATGAGAAGTAACTGCTGTTTTAGACTATTCTAATACCAATGAACTCCAGGCAATGAACAAGAAGGAAATGAAAAAACAGCAAGAACATTTTCTTCAAGCAAGGCAACTTTTGAAATGACATTCGTGCCACAGGTGGTGCCCGACCAAAGGGGATCATGCATCTGGTAGATGTTCTCTTGTTCAGCCCAACGCCATGATTTGCATTGCTTTAGAGCAAATATCTTCCCATGACAAATCAAGATTCAAGATTCAAATGCTACATAGTGCTGGTTAAATCCACTTTGATACTATTGTTTACCCAAAATACATCAATCAAGCCCTTCAAGCCGTCATTCTGTGTGAAGCTGTAAGAACAATACATGTATATTTAACATATATAACAAGATATAAGTTAAAAAGGTGTCATTTGTAATGTCTGTGTTCAGGCCTTCCTGTAGTGCAGGGTTTTCTCTGCGTCAGGACTCCGAAATATGGACCATGGCTTGATTGAAATGCATCCCCCAAAATCATAGCAGAGACTCTTAACCCCTGCTGTAGTGAGTGCTTCCTCCAGGGCCCACAGAGCACTGAAGTCATTCAGAGTCTCTCCTTGTCCCCCTTATGACCGATTCTCTCGATGCAGAAGAGAAGATCTGTAACAAACACAACACAATCTGTGAATGACTGGTATTACAACTGTGTGTGTTGTGTTGTACAGGTATGTGTGCTGTATTTTTATTTTATTGTGTTGAAGAAATAGCTCTGATGTTAGGAACCTTATTAATAAGCACCATTTCCTACTTACCAATGGTGACGTTGATCGGTAGAGTTCTTTCTCAGTCCATGCTGTTCTTCATACTAGCCCTGGCTAGTTTTCCACAAAGCTCCTGTCTGTACAAGCTGACTGAAGCTAACTAAAAATCTTTGTGCAAGTACATTTCCATGAGCCTCAGTCAGTTTGTACAAGACAGAACCTGACGCCATTGACTTTGAATTAGTTTGTGGCTAACTAGCCAGAGCTAGTATGAGGAACAGCATGGATTGTCCTGAGAAAGGATTCTACCCATCGGCAACATCACTGGTGAGTATAAAAAATAAAAATAAAGGACTTAAGGTTCCAAAAATCTAAACTACCCCTTTAAGAGAAATTAGAGGTTTACGTTGCAATGTGTATGCTCGCAGAATCTGTATATTGTGAGTGTGTGTGTACCCACCTGAGAGACCGGCGACTGTCCTTCTCCATGTTGTTCTCTGGTCCTTCGCTCTCATAGGAGGACAGATGCAACTCTGTATGGAAGATAAAAGGTGAAGCTTGATATACTGTACACGCAGGGCGCACTAAATATTGTTTTAATATCAATAAAACAACCGTGATGGCAGGTGCCCACTTATATAACCCCATTGACCTACTGTACACTGCATAACGCACTACAGTTGGGATCAATTTATGTTAAATTAAATGTATTCAAACTGCAATTCACTAGTTCCCAATTCACTTGTTCATTGGGAAGAAACAAATCACAAAATTCTCTACTGATACAACATTAACACAATCTGCGCCAAGAATGAGTTAACTCGTTATTGCCCGCCATGCATTCAGCGCCAACAACGAGTTGGGATCGTTATTTCTTTTATTCGCTATATCTATTCATAATTCATGGCTGCAGCCTCTGCAGACAATGTCTGAGCTGGCAGACGGTCAACACCGCCCTCTACTGCCTTGCGGAGCTATTGCACTCCATTGGAAATGGTCTGGTGTGTTTTCTGAGCCGATCTGAGCCGTGGGGGCGGGGTTTAAATACTCAGGCGAGGCAGGCCTTTACAACGATGTAGCTTGGTCGAAGCAACATTTCATACATACATGAGGAGACATAATACCAATAATCTAGCGTTGATTTCAGGATGATTAGATAATCAGCCGAAAAATGACAACGTGATAACTGGATTACAGTAAAATGCCTTTTTCTCGTCCTTCATGGGATTTACTCAGAATCACCCAAACCATACTCATATTCGAAACGGTATAAAACGGAAATGTACGGATGAAAAAACAATCTGTTTTTTGCATGTTGACCAGAAGCAACTCACTGACAGTCGACGGCATTATTAGATCCATAGCTATAATATAAAATATAGTTTTAGGACTTGCAAGTTTGGCATTCTAAAACTATATCCATTGAATAAAGACCTGGCGCTGAAGGGGGATCAGCGCCCCCTGCTGCTGGCGGTCAATGTGTTAAGAATCTTTTGATTTTGAATTCTGAAGAACATCCCGTAACTAAAGTGCCTTGATCTGACCTCTGATCTGCACTCACAAATTTAGCCTTCCCTTGGATTTTACTTTGAAATAAACAAGCGGAACAAATTTAAACTTCTCCACTAGAGCAACCAACCAACAGAGTGAGCTATAAGAGCTGCTAATCACAGCAAAAGAAAGGGTCAATAAATAGTACTTATATATGAATGAGTACTGACCATCCTCATTGAAGACGGGCGACGTGACGAGGTACTGCAGGATCCTACGGTCTCTGTCGAAAGGACAAACCACCTGACGCCACACCAGGAACTCGCTCACCTGCTTGGCCAGCTCCCACAGTTTCTAGTGACAGACAACAACAACAACAAAGTTAATTAAATGTTGTTTTGAGAGAGATAATGATAACGGTTTGGTCAAATAATTTCATATTTTCAGTGTCTCAGGGACCCAGTTTTTCCAATAGTATAGCTTATTGTGATGATATTTCTGATATTTTCACATACCATAGAATTCTTCTACTTCAACTCTATCACCCCAAAACTACACACTGCAGCTTTAAGTATGCTTAGAAAAGTTACAAACTCTCATACCATCATGAAAAAGTATCATGGTATTTCCAAAAGGGTATCATGGTACTTCCATCATTTTGTGGTCACTACCGTCATGGTAAAGAGTAGACCAAAAATAATTATGGAAATAACACACTTATCGTGGTTTAAATTACATTATACCATGGTATTATTTTTAAATACAAAAGAGGTACCATGGCGATTCATGACTTTTACCATGGCCACCATGATCAATTATGTTATACAATGGCATGTACCATGGTAAAACTGAATATACGATCAAACTACCACAATGCTATATTGTTGCATATTTATTGTATGATCATAAGTTCTGTAAATGAGGGAAACCTCAGAAACTTGAAAATATGCATTCAAATTATGCTATGATGATACAATTTATGAACCACAAATACATCTCTTCATTTGTAAATGTAGACTGACCTCAAAGTTGATGTGTCCGTTGGGCAGTCTGCTGGCACATTCATTCAGGAAGTAAATGTCTTTGATAAGGAGACTGAAGAATGGAATTACAATCTGGAAGAGGAGAGTACAGTCAGGATTAGGACACTGTATATACAGTATGTGCGTGTGTGTGTGTGTGTGTGTGTGTGTGTGTGTGTGTGTGTGTGAAGCCGAGCATGTTTCATGTGTGTAGTGATTATTCAGAAGTGTTCTCTAACATCACTGCTAACACCCCTGATGTAGTTGTGCCTAGAGGAAGCCTTTCTAACCAAGGTGATGAAATGATCAGCACTTGGTGCAGACCATTTCACAGCTGGGCTATAAGTGTAAACATACACAAGCTGGTTGTGAGGGGCCTCCAGATTTAATAGAGTTTTTATTAAAAACTTGCAGATACAATTTGATAATCATTGTGAAAACTTCACAATCCAAAAAATTAAAAGGCTATTCGTTCGATGTATATTATATGTGTTTATTAGTGTTCTTTTATCCATGAAGGACCTTGTCCTTGCAGAAATAGAGACAATGTAGGGCCTGCATTTAGGGCTGCTTTGCTTTTACCAGTCAGAGAATGTGTGGTTATCTAAAAAATGCTGCACTTGCGTAACAGGGACTTCATGTATACTTTGGGTGAGTTTGTTCGTGTGAGTCCGTCTCCCTGTGTTGGTCGTTGGCTCACCTTCTCCTGGCTGCTGTGTGCCGTCTCTGACCTCTGGGTGGCGCCCCGGAGAGCCGTGCGGTAGTTAGTGAAGTTACTGGATGGATCCATCTGGTGCTGAGAAACACCACACAAAGACATCAGACATCATAAGACACACACACACACACACCTACAATCTGCACACATATCAGATGGTTAGTAATACCGGCATAGACAGACAGCTAACCAGACAAACAGACAAAGGGATGGGCAGACAAAGATGGATATACTTACACTGCAGTGCACACAAAGGTACACAATGCAGCCATGCAGACACAAACTATACAATACATGCTTACACGCACATGTGCATACACACAGGTGTATAGTGTAGTAGATGAAGTCATGAAAATAAAGCCATGCCCACTGCTCATACACACACTGTAGTGACCCGAGTGGGTTCTCACCTCCAGGATTTCAAACTTGTCAGTGTTGACTTTATTCCAGGTCTTCTTCAGCCGAGACACAGGACTCATATTCATCCCAGCTGAGGGAGAGAGAGGGGGGGGGGGTGTTGATCAGTTGGCTGGTTTAATATGGGTCCTAAACAGGTTTCTATCTATTGAAGAGTGATCTGGTGCTATACTTTAAAGGAACACTACTAAGAAAGACTTTCTGCCAACCTTTTAATTTGTTTTCATAAAGTCATCACAACCCACAGTCCTAAATATATCACGGATCAAATAATTTACAGCTCAAATGTGCACATGCATTTTACCAGAGGGGCACGTAGAGGGCAGATTATTCTACCCCATGCAAATACTAACAGTATGCAAAGAACAGTTTTATATAGGGCTATCAGGGCATGGAATTATCTTCCAAGTGACATAAGAGGTGTAGCAAGCTTCAAAAATAAATTAAAATCTTACATGTAGCCAATATTGACAATGCTGAGTTATGCAATATGTTACCGTTGATGTACATATTTAGATATCATTTGTTTGTGTGTTAATAACGTTGTGTTTCCTCGGTTGGTGCGTCTTGCTATGTTGTGTTTCCTTGGTTGGTATGTCTTGCTATGTTTTAATTGTATTATGTTTTAATTGCAATGTATATGTTGTAATGTTTTAATGTTGTCTCGGACCCCAGGAAGACTAGTTGACGTCTTGGCGTCAGCTAATGGGGATCCTTTGCTAATAAACAAATAAACACTACAACACATGGGAAACACACTTATTTATCAGTTTCATCTCTGTATGTTCCGTGGCCCCAGAGAGAGGTCCAGCTAGCCTAGCTTAGCACAAGGACTGGAAGCAGTAGGGAGCAGCTAGCCTAGCTTAGCACAAGGACTGGAAGCAGTAGGGAGCAGCTAGCCTAGCTTAGCACAAGGACTGGAAGCAGTAGGGAGCAGCTAGCCTAGCTCTGTCAAAAGTGAAGAAATACAAGGTCAGACAATTCAAAATCTGACGCACAAGATATGAATCTTCTCGCCTGACTGGCGAATATGGGGAATATGGGAAATAAGTGTATTTCCCAAAATGTTGGAGTGTTCCTTTATGCTCCAAGTGATTCACAGAGATGTTGTATTGGCCAGGTGGCAAGGTAGTCTTTCATTGTATTCGTTTTAGCCATCTCAACGGATTTCAGAGTCTGATAGGATCATCCATATCCTGTTCACTATTGCGTCTTCTGATCTGTACAGTTCCTGTATCCATGGTAACATATTTAATATTCCATTGACTCATTTATACAGGGATATTAATAATAAAAATGCATATAAACCTCGTCCTCTAATTGTCTAAAGCCTTAACCAGGATACTATTCAGAAATATATTTGGTTATATTTATATGGATTATATACAATAGGTCTATATATTATAATACATACAGATGATGGTCTATATTATAATACATACTGATGATGGTCTATATTATAATACATACAGATGATGGTCTATATTATAATACATACTGATGGTGGTCTATATTATAATACATACTGATGGTGGTCTATATTATAATACATACTGATGATGGTCTATATTATAATACATACAGATGATGGTCTATATTATAATACATACTGATGATGGTCTATATTATAATACATACTGATGATGGTCTATATTATAATACATACTGATGATGGTCTATATTATAATACATACAGATGATGGTCTATATTATAATACATACTGATGATGGTCTATATTATAATACATACTGATGATGGTCTATATTATAATACATACTGATGATGGTCTATATTATAATACATACAGATGATGGTCTATATTATAATACATACTGATGATGGTCTATATTATAATACATACTGATGATGGTCTATATTATAATACATACTGATGATGGTCTATATTATAATACATACTGATGGTGGTCTATATTATAATACATACTGATGATGGTCTATATTATAATACATACTGATGATGGTCTATATTATAATACATACTGATGATGGTCTATATTATAATACATACAGATGATGGTCTATATTATAATACATACAGATGATGGTCTATATTATAATACATACTGATGGTGGTCTATATTATAATACATACTGATGATGGTCTATATTATAATACATACTGATGATGGTCTATATTATAATACATACTGATGATGGTCTATATTATAATACATACTGATGATGGTCTATATTATAATACATACTGATGATGGTCTATATTATAATACATACTGATGATGGTCTATATTATAATACATACTGATGATGGTCTATATTATAATACATACAGATGATGGTCTATATTATAATACATACAGATGATGGTCTATATTATAATACATACAGATGATGGTCTATATTATAATACATACTGATGATGGCCTATATTATAATACATACTGATGATGGTCTATATTATAATACATACTGATGATGGCCTATATTATAATACATACTGATGATAGTCTATATTATAATACATACTGATGATGGTCTATATTATAATACATACTGATGATAGTCTATATTATAATACATACAGATGATGGTCTATATTATAATACATACTGATGATGGCCATGAGAGAGTTGAAGTTGCCGATGTTGAAACACTCTTGAGCCACGTCGATGAAGAACTCTATCGCCCGCGCTCTGTGCTTCTTCTTAACTGGCTGTAGGGAGAAAACAGAGTAAGATACAGTAGATAGACAGTAGATACATACAGTAGATAGATACATACATTAGATAGACAGTAGATACATACAGTAGATAGATAGATACATACATTAGATAGACACAGTAGATGATACAGTAGCTAGATTAGATACAGCCAGTAGATGATACAGCCAGTAGATGATACAGACAGTAGATGATACAGTAGATAGATAGACAGTAGATACAGTATAGACAGTAGATGACAGTATAGATAGATACAGACAGTAGATGACAGTATAGATAGATACAGACAGTAGATGATACAGTAGATAGATACAGACAGTAGATGATACAGTAGATAGATACAGACAGTAGATGATACAGTATAGATAGATACAGACAGTAGATGATACAGTAGATAGATACAGACAGTAGATGATACAGTATAGATAGATACAGACAGTAGATGATACAGTAGATATAGATACAGACAGTAGATGATACAGTAGATAGACAGTATAGATCGATACAGACAGTAGATGATACAGTAGATGATAATAATAATAAATTTTATTTATATAGCGCTTTTCAAGAACCCAAAGATGCTGAATGATACAGTAGATAGACAGTAGATATATATATATATATGTACATACAGTACAGCATGATAGAAAGAGGGCTGTGAGGAATGAGAACGGAGGATGAATGAAAATAGACAGAAATAAGGAGGGAAAATAGATAAGAGAAGCAGAAGGAAAGAAAAAGACAGAAAGAGGAGTGTATAGCTCACCATGCAGATCTCAGTAGCCACCAGGAAACTGAGTCTGTTAAACCAGTTGACGTAGGCCTCCAGGTTACTGGTCTTGCGCTTCCGGAAGAAACCCTGAAGAGGAGGACAACTGCATTGAGAAGTGTGTTTTGCATGGTCCACAATAGAGAGCAAGGAACTGACACTGCCAGGGGTTGTGGTTCCATTCTCACTTGGTCCAACCAACCATGTTAAAAAACATCCATTATGTTTGCACTCATATAAATCAAATCAAATTTATTTGTAAGGCCCGACAACACACGTTAATGTCCCCATGGGCCGGACACGTCTTCTTTAAACAAGTCAAGAAGAAACATCACGATAAATCAAGAACACAAAAACACCATAAAGTAGTCCAAACATTTTTAAATAAATAAAATAAACGGGAGACCACCAAATCTTAGCAGAAAACATGACTCCTTGAAGCAGTGTGTTAAGTTCATCTAAAAGGTTATGGTGGCTGGATATGGCTGTTACAGTAGGTCCGTCTGCTTTGTGTGGAATTTGAACAAAAGGTGAATTATACACTCTAGTCCACCTCGACTAAAGAAATTCTTAGTCAACTAGTAGTTTAGGACTAATCAATTAGTTGATTTCATAGACTTAATCTGTAAAATGTGACTTTCCCCACATACAGGAATGCAGGAGGAACTCTTTAGATCTAGTGCTTACCAGAGATGTGCTTATAATTGTTCAGGAAATAACAAATAAATAATTGTATTTCATTTGAAAAATAAATCAAAATTATTTTTAGAGTATAAAAAAATCAACTAATCTGACCAATGAATGGGCAGCCCTAATACAATCAGCAGCATACTGTAAAATGTCAAATAAATAACCTGTATGCTGAAAGATGCTGTATAGATAACATTGACCCACTAGATGTCACACTAGAGCACCAGCATGTAATTTATCCAATCAGGTGTATTCCACGTGGAGAAATAGGAATGTTGTATGCCTACAACATAAACGTAAACATACATTTTGGAAAAATGAATCAATACTTTTAGTCTGCACCTTTCTAAAAGATCTGTGGATATGTATTGTTTTTTATTTTAATTATTACTTTTCACCTTTGCAGTTTGTCAAGCAGACAGGTTAATAAAAAGAGGGAGCAGTGGATCGTTATTTCTTTCTAATTCTGCCACCACAAATCGGATGTCTCCTGCGCCAAAAAACAATGGCTGTACACTGCTGTGCACGGGATACCAACCTAATATAGGAACTTATATGCCTTTACTAACTATTTACTGGGCATTAGGCACATGGAATAGTGGACTTATGTACAAGTATGGTACTTGTACAGAGACAAGCATGAAACCATCCAGACACACGGTGCAACCTACATCGTGCGTAGGCACAGCCATCCTGACATTCGTGTCAGAGTGCAGTGTCCCACAGCAACACGGTTTCATCAGAAAATTTAAATAAACTAATAGACCACAGGAAAAAAGGCACATAATGTACGTTATAGCCATGAATGTATAAGTAATATATTTACGTTTCATATTGGCAAAAGTAAAAAACTGGGAGTTGAACCAGCAATGATGCCCTCACCACTAGACTAAACCACCTACCCACCCTGATACAAACACAGCAATACTATGATGATGGTTTGTTTTAACATTTAATGGTTATGATAGAAAATTAGGGTTATGGTTAGTTTAAGGTAACAGTGTGGTTAAAGTTAGGGTTAGTGTCTTCGTAGTCTTGACATAAAGGCACTTGCTTCCCATGCGAGTGGCCCGGGTTCGCTCCCCACGTTAACTCTTTCTGCGCCAACCCCGACTTTACTCGGGTTTCGTCGCCAACCGTTGAGCGGCAAACCCGACTATACTCAGGTTTTGATCCTTTGATCCCCGTTCTAAACACTCGCTCGGAGCTCCCTGGGTCTCCCTTGTACGTTAAAATTGCAATGACGATCGAATCCAGCCAGGTGGCAGTATCACCTACCTTTTGAACTGGGATAGTTTAGTGTGGGGCCACTTTAGTGTGGCGAGTGTCTGCAATAACTCCTCCCCCTCAGAGGGAATCAGGACAGGGCAATCGCTCAGAGATTTTATCGCCTCAAACCTATCGTTTCCTGTATACACATATTTCCCGTATACACATATACACAAGTAATCGCGATGGGATCACTGGGATTATTCTTTTTGGAGTACCTTCTGGCTAAGGTAAGGTCTATTCTATGTCTATTTTACCGCACCTAAAACATGTTTTTGTACCAATCACAGTGTCGTATTTTACCGGACCTAAAACATGCTTTTGGTAACGATCGCAGTTTCGAGTTAAAACGACCCCCCCCCCCCTGATGATTTTGTGAAGACACATATGTATATGCTATATACCTTTGATTTGGAAGTATTTGGGGTTTCAGGCGAGCAACCAGAACGATTTGGGCATAATGCATATAACACGTCATATCTTGCGATCTATGAAAAAAGACTGGATTCTTTTGGAAAGGGGCGATGTTTAGCATGGAATAGCGCACAAACTACAGTATGTAGAAATGAACTGGTTAGTCAGTCTTGGACTATTGACCATGCCTGTCAAATGAGCCATACTATTGTCTCCATAGCTATAATACAGAACACACGGTGGGTCCGCAAACATCGCTAAAATGGTCAATAACGCGGCACCATTGAGTAAAGATGGGAAAAGAGCGTGGCGATCAATGAGTTAAAAGTTCGATTTTTTTTAAAATATGTAATATATGTACTTATTTGTAATACATACACATTGTACATTTTCCATATTACTTATGGCTATAACATAACATACAATATGTACCTTTTTCCTGTGGTCGATAAGTACTTTATCTACATATTTTCCCTTGCAGAATTTCCGCAAGCGAGTGACCACCCTTACCACGGCAGTCATCACTCTCGTTAAATGTGAGAAGACTGACTTCTGACCCCCTTTCTTTTGTTCCAAAAACAGCTCCGGACGGATGATGTAACAGATGGATAGCACTTCTAAGGTCTTACACAACACAGGCAGCCCACTCCACTCTGCGGTCTCCCATACGCTGACTCACACAAGAGAAATGACTTGAATAAAGTGCTTATTATATAACTGGTATTTCACTGGTAGAACAGCTACTGCTAACAAACCACTGTGGCCA
The DNA here is from genome assembly GCF_963971535.1 of Notolepis coatsorum. Taxonomy (NCBI): domain Eukaryota; kingdom Metazoa; phylum Chordata; class Actinopteri; order Aulopiformes; family Paralepididae; genus Notolepis; species Notolepis coatsorum. Next base: position 71,513,692 of record NC_140175.1, read on the forward strand.
TCTCAGAAAGGTCAACTTAAATGAAAGTAATTGTTATTGTACTGTTGATTCCCATGTATTCTAGCTGTGACCAATTGCTTGATGAATTGAAAATGGATGCCCCTTATGTAAACCAGACAAAAGTCTTTTTCTGGTCTTCATCCTCTTAGCAGTTGTTATCAATCAATCAAAACCAGCTGCTAGTATAAGTTGGCCTGTGGGTCTGACCATCGCAAAGATTTCAGAAGACATGGTACATGACGCAGACAAGGCATTTGCCACCATGATAAATAATTGGTGTGCCAATGCATCACAACAGATATCACACCAATCGGCCAGATGGTGGTACCATAATCAAAAGGTAAAACAAATAATTATAATTTAAAAAGCCATAATGTGCACACCCCTAAGTCCGATTGACACTAGACTTTGATACACATATCCAACTACCTTTGGTTTACAGCTTTGCCACAAGATAACTGCATACAAATAATGGCTACAGTGCTCAGGTTGAAAAGCATGTCAAGGCAGCAAGACAGTGGGGTTTCCTATAGCCATATACTCAGTACAAGGACAAAATTATCTTGGGGTTAAAGGAGCACTTTGCCTATTTTTAACCATAATCATATCATTCTGTTGTGAGGAGGACATGAGATAATGTAATGTAATATAATGTAATAAATAATGCATCATGCCTCCGGGTGACGTCGCAGAGAGGAGAGCAGACCTCTAGCAAACTGCAGACACTATTTCCTCAACTATTTTAAATTGGCATAGTGCCCTTGAGAGAACATAAAAAAAAAACAGTAAAACTGGGACAAAATGTGACAAAAACAAAGACCGATGTTGGATGAGAGATATTTTGTCACAAGTCCCTGCTTTGGGAACATGAGTGCCAGAGCGAGTCACACATGTAGCAGAGGAGCCTGAAGCCAAGTGAGCCTCATATCTCCCCCGGCTCCCTCCCTTTGGTCTATATTTGTATATTCACTGCTGTGCGTCTAGAAATGACAACAGGAGTGAATTTACGCCTATGGTGATTCTCACAGAATGTCAACTGATGTAGCCGCAGCTAGCTACCATAACCTTGGATAACTTTAGCATCCTTCTCCATAGACACAGGTGTGTTTTACTTGAAGAGGATTGTGGGGGGGGGGGGGTATAGCTACCCTACCTTGTGGTTTTCCAGAGGGTCTTTCATGGCGAAGGTCTGTATGAACTCCTCAGGGCCAATAAAACTAAGCCTGTCCTGGAAGGAGAGAAAGAAGAAAATAAATCAGGAAGAATGTAGAATTGGGAATTTACATACTGTATTCTTTGTATGTCTTCTTCTCATGTTGTGAAATGTATTGCGTTTCAACTGTGTATGAAATGTGCTATACGAATAAAGCGTGTTTTCACTAATTGGTCGAGTAACAGCTTCTAACAGCATGACAGATTCTGAGTGACAACTATATAGTAAGGGTGGGGACAATAGTAAAGATGTGAAGTCATTTTTGCTGCTAACTCATCTACACTGTAATATGAATTATTAATCTAAATGAGCTTTTAATTACATCTATATTGGCTTCCATGTTAAACCAAGTTGAAGCAATGACAGCAACTTAAAATGATGTTCCAATACTTGCACTATTGAATGCATGTCTATATGAGAATGAGACTAGACAAGCCTAGTTAAGCTAGGTTAAATCTCATCTTTTGTTTGTAGTGGTCAAGACCCCTGCCTCTGGGACCACATGTCTCTCTGCTGGACTCGCATTGAATCCTGCCAGAAACTTCTCTCCTGTGTCTCCCCTCTCTGCCTTCAATAAATAAAAACCTAGGAGAGTACCCTGCCTTGAGCTCATTTCCTGAGGTAGCCGTCTAGGTTTAGATTTAATAGGCTCAAGCAGCTCAGGTCTCAGTTTGAATCCCATTAATCCCACTCTAAATCTCAACCACTTCCTCAGCGGCTTCTAGCCAACACAAAAGGTTATAATGGGGCTACTAGCTAACACAAAGGTTAATGGGGCTTCTAGCTAACACAAAGGGTTAATGGGGCTACTAGCTAACACAACAGGTTAATGGGGCTACAAGCTTAGCAAGCTACTGTAGTAAATGCCAGATCCAAGGTTTTTCACCGAAAACACTGAACTGCGATTGTCATTCTCTGTAATTTCCCAAGGGGATCAATAAAGGAATACCTTATCTTACTTTTCAGGCCATGATGGCTAAAATGGCAGTTTGAAACAATGTGATGCTGAAGGGTTTGTTTATCCACAATTTGTTGAAATGCATTGTAACTTCGGTGGTCTTCAATTCGATTGAAGTTAGGGTTAAGCTAAGGGTTAGGCTTATAAACAACTTTTAAAGGTGAAAAATCTATGAAATGCAGATAACTTCTATATGCGACCTTAGCTCATGTTTTCATTAATCCCTCCCCTGCCTTACCAGTTCAATATGTGTTAGCTGCTGGGCGAGGATAAAGGGGTCATCGCACACGCTCAGTACGTCGCTGCGCTGACCCGAGGCCTGTTTGCTTTTCAGGGAGGCGGGCCTTTCGGTCGCTACGGCATTGAGAGCCGCTACCGCCTCCTCGTATTGGCCGAGAGCTGACAGGCGTCTGATCAATCGCTGGGTCATCTGCTGCATGGCTCGCCACGAGTACTGTGACAATGAAGGAGCAAGGTGGAGAGTGTAGAACAACAATGTTAATATGTCAAACCACACACACGCTGTGCCACTAAGAATCTGCATGAGTGTGTGTGTTTAAGTGTGCGCTTACATTTGCATGTGTGTTTTTTCCGTGTGTTTTTCCGTGTGTGTGTGTGTGTATATTTGTGTACATGTGTGTCATGCCGACCTCGTCAGCTCTGGCTACGTGGTGCGTCATGTCTTTGAGGCATCGCATCATCCTCTCGTCTCTGAAGTCGTACGGGAAGGTCTCCGTCCACTCGGTCAGCAGCTGCACCAGCTTAGGGGCCACTTCACGGATACGGATCTGACAACACATCACATGATACTGTATGAAGATCTGACAACACATCACATGATACTGTATGAAGATCTGACAACACATCACATGATACTGTATGTAGATCTGACAACACATCACATGATACTGTATGAAGATCTGACAACACATCACATGATACTGTATGAAGATCTGACAACACATCACATGATACTGTATGAAGATCTGACAACACATCACATGATACTGTATGAAGATCTGACAACACATCACATGATACTGTATGAAGATCTGACAACACATCACATGATACTGTATGTAGATCTGACAACACATCACATGATACTGTATGAAGATCTGACAACACATCACATGATACTGTATGAAGATCTGACAACACATCACATGATACTGTATGAAGATCTGACAACACATCACATGATACTGTATGAAGATCTGACAACACATCACATGATACTGTATGTAGATCTGACAACACATCACATGATACTGTATGAAGATCTGACAACACATCACATGATACTGTATGTAGATCTGACAACACATCACATGATACTGTATGTAGATCTGACAACACATCACATGATACTGTATGTAGATCTGACAACACATCACATGATACTGTATGAAGATCTGACAACACATCACATGATACTGTATGAAGATCTGACAACACATCACATGATACTGTATGAAGATCTGACAACACATCACATGATACTGTATGAAGATCTGACAACACATCACATGATACTGTATGTAGATCTGACAACACATCACATGATACTGTATGAAGATCTGACAACACATCACATGATACTGTATGTAGATCTGACAACACATCACATGATACTGTATGAAGATCTGACAACACATCACATGATACTGTATGAAGATCTGACAACACATCACATGATACTGTATGTAGATCTGACAACACATCACATGATACTGTATGAAGATCTGACAACACATCACATGATACTGTATGAAGATCTGACAACACATCACATGATACTGTATGAAGATCTGACAACACATCACATGATACTGTATGAAGATCTGACAACACATCACATGATACTGTATGAAGATCTGACAACACATCACATGATACTGTATGAAGATCTGACAACACATCACATGCTACTGTATGAAGATCTGACAACACATCACATGATACTGTATGTAGATCAGTTTTGTTTTTGCGCCTCCTACCTTATCCAGCAGAGCGTCTCCAGACCTCTGCTGCTCCACACACAGGTGACAGACTCTGGTCATCAGCTCGTAGGGATGCAGGAAGAGACGAGAGCTCAGCAGGAAGGTGAAGACATACGACCTCTGAGGGAGAAGGAAGGAAACACGTCAAAGGTTTAGAGTTCATCTGAAATGTCAGCACACACATCACAAGTGGTGGGGAATGAATTTGGCCTCTTGCCTTAAATTCACCTACTTTTAAGATAGGAGAGACCTTTGTATCCATGTGTGGTTATTACACAACACAGTATGTTGCCACAACCCAAGCGGGTGTCACCTGCAGAAGTTCTCTGACGACTCCTCCATCGTAAGCTACAGTATAGAGCCCTGGTGGAGAGCTTTGTGGGGAGGAGCGACAGCAACCACCTCCAACTCAACACCAGTAAAACCAAGGAGCTGGTGGTGGACTTCCGGAGGGGCAAGAAGAGACCCCCCCCCCCCGATTCCCATCACCATCCGAGGGGATGAGGTGGAGGTAGTGGAGTCATAAGTTCCTTGGGGTACGTAGGGATGGGTACCGAATTCGGTACTTCTGAGGTACCGAACCGAAACACGTCGGTACTACCGAGTATCGAATCAAGTGAGAACCCAAAAAAAAAAAAAAAAAAAAAGAAAAATTACTTTTTTTTTTTTACTTTTTTCTTTTCATGTCAACGTTCACACGCACAATATATGCTTACCTAGGATTTGACTTGATTCAACAACAAAGCAGTCGGAGCAATGGCAAGCCGAAAACTGTCGAAATTGTAGTTATTTGAAGTTTGGATTTTCTTTTTACGACTGAGGTAGGTAAATTAAATTTCTTGAGACTAAAGTACCGAAAAAAGGTACCGTTGGGTACCGGTATCGATTCACAGGTACCGGTACCGGTTCAAATGTGAAAGGTACCCATCCCTAGGTACACGTACACCTGAACAATAAACTGGATTGGTCGGACAACACAGAGGCCCTCACAGAGGAGACTCAGGTCCTTCAATGTTTGCAATAGACTGCTGCAGTCATTCTACCAGTCTGTAGTGGCCAGCGTCCTCTTCTATGCTGTGGCATGCTGGGGGGGCTACATCAACTCGAGGGACACTAACAAACTGAACAAGCTGGTGAGGAAGGCTAGCTCCGTGGTGGGAGTCGATATGGTCAGACTAGAGGTGGTGGCAGAGAGGGGGATGAGAAGGAAGCTGGCTGCTATCCTGGAGAATCCCTCCCACCCCCTCTACGACGAGCTAGTCAAGATGACAAGCACGTTCAGTCACAGACTCATACCCCCCCAACACTCAACTAACCGCCTCGGCCAGTCCTTCATACCAGCGGCCATCAGGCTCCACAACAGTGGGCAGGGACTGCTGCCAGACATCCAACTACAATTACTAGGAACCTAAAAGGACAATAATACTACCTTATGCATACTGCACATTATGTGAATACTGTATACTTCCGTTAATTAATTATATTGATTTGTTATATTGTTTACACTGCTTATTTTACTACCTGTACCCCCCCCCCCCCCCCATGCTGCTATGATGCCTGAATTTCCCCAAGGGGATCAATAAAGGAATATCTTATCTTATGATTGGAAGTAAATATACAAAGGTGACTCAATCATCACACCTACCTATAGTGCTGATATAAGCATGATTGAAAATTGATTGACTGATTCAAAATACTCCCATCAGGGTATAATATAATTGATTGATATTGACACAATTTAGCACTGCTCCTCAAACTGACACACGGACTCATTGATCCAGGGAACTCACGTCGGGGTAGTAGTCAATGGTGGGGACCAGATGCTGGATCAGCGCCTCCAGGGACCCCGACACCAAGCTGTTGTCGTGGTAACACATCTCCCCATAGCTGGCGTGGATGCCGTTGCCATAAAGATGGTCTTTTGCCACGGCGACATTGTTGCGGTACGACCGGTCGCTACCGGTGCTGTTACTCCGGTACGCCCGGTCGCTGCTGCTGCTGGCACTGCGGCAGGAGCGGTCGCTGCAAGTGCTGGCGTTACGGCGAGGGCTGTGCGGCTGCGAGGGCCGGTCGCTGTAGGGATTTTCTATAGCGGTGCAGGCGCCGTTGTAGACCTGGTCCTTGGCGTTGGTAGAAGTATGGCGCGGACTGAGTGGCTGAGGAACGTTGTAGGGGTTTTCGGTAAAAGCACAGGAGTTGGCGTTGTTTCGGTACGGACTGAGAGGCTGCTGGTTGTTGTTGTTGTTGCTGCTGCTGCTGCTGTACGGGCCACAGGCGGTGAACTTTCCGGCGCAGGGAGTGGTGGGAGGCATGTTGACCTGTGGGAACACAATTATACAACAGTTAGTTCCAACCAAGTCATTTGATTGGACAGTGAAGTCAGTGTTGATATTTCATGTTAATGGCAACAATAACAAGATCTGAATTATAGCTGATCCCAGACCCCCACTAAGGGGCACTTTAACTCTGGAGCCAACTTTATCCTGCGACTGTCTGGATGGCACATGCCAGTGTAAACCCAACAGAAACACACACACATACACACACACACAGTGACACAAGTATGCATGGCCACACGTCACTCAAGAGGACAAGTCGTAGGACTCCAATAAGCTGTTGTTTGATTGATCATAGAGCCAACTGAGAGGTGTGTGTGTGTGTGAGAGGCGACATCTAGCACACTCGCACACACCAAACCCACAACACATATGTTGCCTACATATCATTCCATATAGCGTAGCGTCTGGCGTTGTGCCAGTGTAAGCCAATCCAGTGCCAGCATGTCTCCTGTCCTCTGATCTCTGCCTGCTGTTCTCTCTCCAACACAGTTAAAAAGATTACTGTGGGCTTTACCCTCCTAAAAGACAGACTCCACAATCTGGCAGTCCTGCAATTCCGGGGTGGACTAAGCTGAGGTAGGCTGTTTTCGTTATTTAGCTCGATGAATATTGTAATATTGTCTAACGCTGCCAGGATTCCTGAAGGGTGAGCACCCCAATACTAAAGATGCAAATGTGAGCACTTACTGTTGTAAGTGACATCACCACATGACTACTGTTCCCAGCAAACCGTCGTAAATGTCATTTAGCCATCTTTTTGGACATTGGGTCGGGTCGTCCGAACAACGCAACGTTGGAATGTTTTATTGAGATTAAATTGAGAATTTCAAATGCAGACTAAAAGAATACCACTGCTTAAATCTTTTTTTCCATTCGGTAAACACAGTCCCAACAGCATCTTCAAAGTTTCAGGTAAAGATGCGGCTAGGTGGTGCAGTGGGCAAGGCGCTCACCACCAATGCAGGAGACGCTGGGTTCGAGCCCAGCTCTCCGCATTGCTATCAGCTTGGCTGGTCGTTCATACTAATACAATTGGCAGTATTAGGGGGTGGGAAGCTGATGGGTGGGGATCGGACGTTGTGGACAGCGACTCCTACAGGTCGGTTGGTGCGCCTGCGCAGCAGAATCAGGAAGCGACGGGGCCGGCGTGCCCTCCCACGCAGACCCCCGACGCTGAGAGATCGCGCTGTGCAGGTGAAAAGACGCGACGGCTGCCTCCTCGAGTACCGGAGGGGACACGTGATGTAAGGCTTCGTCCACATTGCAGCCGGCTTGTGGGAGGCATGGCCAAACACAGCGTTCGAGACAGGGGAGGGTAGAATTGGACGATACGAAATTGGGATGGGAGAAAAATAGAAAATGGGAGAAAAAGTAGATAAAAAAACAAAAGTTTCAGGTAAAGTCTTTACTGAACTTTCATAAAATTACATTTGGGTTGAATGAAGGAAAGGCTAATTTGTGTCAAGTTGTAATGCAACGGCCCAATGCGTGCTGGGTATGAAGAGACTCCCCGTGCAGTGAAGATCCCTTTACTACAAGTTTGGAGTTTATGTTCTTATTCTTGCTTGAGTTGACATTTGATATGGTCGCCTGTGGCCCGGGTAAGCTCTGCAACTTCCCTGTGAAGCCCATTCAGAAACCAATGTCTTTCAAAAAGAAAAAGCATGGTTGAAAGTAAGAATGCTTCTCCTCTATTCCAGAATAGCTGAGAGATCTGAGACTTTCACCCGACAGCATTGAAATACTTCCCCTCTCTGTAATTTAAGAGGCAGAAGCATGGCTGGGGCTGATGAGCGGTCTCCGACAGCAAAAATGGCAGTTTAAAGCATAATTTGATGCTGAATGGTTAGTTTATGTTCTCATTGTTGGTAAACATTGCAGCACTACAGCCTTTCATTAGCATTTTGATGTGGCAAGCAAAATGTAGGGAAAGATAGTAATGCAAGTATGCCGTGTAGTTGAAATGATGCAGTTAAGCTGTTGCACCAACAAAACCACAAGGATGCATTGTGCCGTGAGGGAAGCTACTTACTTTGCTCTCTTTTCAAGAAACTTCTCTGACCCTATTATTCTTCAAAGGCCAAATGATATAGTTCCTTCAATCCAGTGTTTCTGAAACTAATGTTTGGGACCCAAAAGTGATTGTGTGTTTTGATGTGCCTGTGTGTTCCATGCAGAGACAGAATTTACTTCTGGCAGCTAAGGGTAAGTGGTATTGTTCATCTAGCAGTGCCAAGCTTGACAGCTACACTCTGAGTGCATGGTCGTATAGACTCAGGCCAGCCCGATGCTCGCTGGGTATGAAGAGACTCCCCGTGCAGTGAAGATCTCTTTACTACAAGTTTGGAGTTTCTGTTCTTATTCATTCCCCTTGCCTCAAATAGATCCGCCATCAGCTCTATTTTTAATCTTTCAAAATGTTCAGTTGTTATCGCATGCACGTATCTGTGTTTCATTACACATAATGTGTGCAGCATGCTTACCAACTGTTCGCCTGTTTTATTGCAACACTACTATCACCGACATCTAAGAAGGGAGATCCCCCCTTGAATGGCCCTAAGGTTTCTCTCCTCCACATTGCCTGTGGTGCATTTTTTCCTATTGCTAGGTTTTAGTGAGTTTTTCCTTACCTTCGCGTGGGGTATGTCTGGGAGTGTTGCATTTATTTATTTGACATTTATTTTAAATTTGTTGGACTTTATGGTGTTTTTGTTTTGTTCTTGATTTATTGTGATCCTTCTTCTTGACTTGTTTAAAGAAGACGTGTGCGGCCCATGGGGACATTAACGTGTGTTGTCGGGCCTTACAAATACATTTGACATATTAGCATAGTAGGTAGAAATATATAGGCATAGTAGTAGGGGTGGGGGGGACATACAGCAATACTGCAATAGTATATCGAAAGTTTATTATAGGAAACACCAGAGATAAGGGCAACCCCTTTTTACAGTCAATTCAAACAAAGACAGTTTGAGAAATCACATATTGTGGCTTTAAAATGGTGTCTGGCTGTGTGCAGGCCTGTAGGAACAGAAGCACTGTGGGGGGATCTCTCTAACAATAGAGGTATTATCTCCCATGCAGCCATAGTATTAACAGACACACAAAGACCTCAGATAGATCAGACCAGATCACAACAGATCAGTTGCCAGGCCTACTGGAATCCACTCGTTGCTCTTCAGTGCAGGGATAAAGTCAAGCCGCTTTTCAATTAAGTCAGTCAAAGAGGTGGAGATTTTCATATTATTATTTTCAAAATTTAAAAGGAGATACTTTGTTTCGTACCTGCAGAAAATAGGCTACGTACACAGTAAATCTTACAATTCAATTTCTTGAAAATTACATGGCTTCTTGGATAGGCCTAGAGCTTGAATTAAGTTCCAAATTGTTTTAAATGAAAGCCAATTGACCCCAGCAAAGATTATCCTTGAGGTGTGTATAAAGTGCTTTGCTGTAGAGAAGAGATGAAAAGGGCAGAAGTAATTTAAGTGTCCCGTCTTTCCTCTAACTTCCCTCTTTAGTCCTTTAGGTTTATGTATGTGCATAACAAATAGAACAATGTTTGTTGTAGTCAATTATATTAAGTGACATAATAGTTAAAATGTGCAGATGAAAAATGCAGACCGGTCTTATGGAGAATCGCACCAAAAACTAAATGTACCCCCCCCCCCTTTAAAATGAGAGCACATGGGATATATACATAGTAGGTTACAGGATAAGTAAAAGGAATACATCTTTATTTCAAGTGTTACTCACAAATCGAGTAGCCAGCCATCTTTGCCTGACAAGCTAAAAAAAAGGGAGAGAGCTGCACTTTGGGCCCCAAGATACCATAAAGTAGCCAACTGTAAGGGGAGTTTTCCCTCATGACTGGTGAAACTATGCTGAACTCAATGTGTCCCAATGGCCTGAAATGGAGGCAACCGATCCTATAAGTAAAGGGACTTTGTCCTTAGCAATAAATAAGGCAAGAGCTGTGGGCTTCAATGAGACCCGGGTTGACCTCACTTACCTGACCCTGGTTACCTTAACTAGTTCGCCCTTTTAGGGTTCTGACCCATAGTTTAAGAAATCAGGTAGTTAAGTGTAGCTTCTTACCCTGAGATCCTGAATCATTAAAATAATATTGTATCTCTTGTTGTCATGGGGGGAGAGACAAAAATAAATCTTGGCTCCCAGTTGTCGTTAAAGAGACCAGGAGTCCAGAGAGCTTCTCAAAAGTAATCTAAAGTCAGCTTCCGGCTGTCCATTTAGAAAAAGTGTCACCACCACTCCTGCTCCGAAACTCTGAATATGGAGCGCAGAACCTGCTGTATAGGTCATTCGCAGTCTAGTACACACAAGTGTAAAAACAGCAGAGCCCTGGGCGGGCAGGTTGGGTTTATGTGGAAACAGGCGAGCTGCACAGTATGTACCAAAACACTGATAGGCAAATGCAACTGGCTACAGACGTCAAACAGAGATGGCCTGGAGAGATAAAGACAAGAATAGCTAGCTCATCCACAGCCACCCTTCTCCATGTAGGCCTATGTATGATTGTGCGCACACACACCTGTCTTCACCATATGACTGACCCAGTAGGAGGGCTAGTACAGTATTAACCTACAGACAAGGGATAAAGGACATGTTATCTCCCCCACTGTTCTCTGCTCACAAGATCTCTCTCACACACACACACCCCCCTCCCTCTCGCATGTCTTCTCTCTCTAACACAAACTCTCTCCCTCTTTCTTGTATGAAACTCTCTCCCCATTTCTCTCCCTCACACACAAATACACGTCTCTCTCTGAGTGTATATGTGAGAGAGAGTGAGAGACATAGCATTCTCTATGTGCGAGATAGAAATAAGAGTGAGGGAGAATGCATTTGTGTATGTAAGTGTAAGAGATGATGACACACACAATACAGTAATCTCTTATACTGTCACACCAATACTTTTCAGTGCTTTATAAGAATCCTTATAGTAAATCTTATATACACAGGATTAAAATATTAGAGGTCCAACATGTGTGCATATACTCTCTCCCTCTCAGCCACACACACCGCTATGCGCTATCTGCCAGTAACGTGCAGCAGGGAACATGCTGGGCAACCACAGTCTCAGCCATGGTGGTGACTAACTAAAGTGTGTGTCTGACAAGGGGGATAATTATAAACACGTGCTGGATGGAAACAAAAACAACAACAAGGACTCAGGGAAATGACAGATACATCACGAGTTACACATAAATGATGCTGGGGGACCCTGATGCAAACAAGACGAAAGTCTTTCTCTGGTCTGCATCCCCTCTTAACAATTGTGTGTATTGAGCTGTACTGTATTGTACCCATTCTGCAATCTGTTAATAAAGTTTTCAATCAATCAAACAGAGTTTGTAATACAAGTGAAAACGTGGCCCGTGCGTGCGATTATTATTCTAGATCACAGTGTAGCTGTTTATACTAGAATAATGGTAGTTCAAATAGATAGAAACCAGGCCATTAAACTAAAATAAACATTCTGAAGTAATTTCCTAAACATCATAGTTAAATATACTGTATTGATTAGTAGAAGTTCAAAGGCATTATAAATAACTCCAGCATCATTAGTGCAATGGCCCTGCGCAACTCACCTCACAAGTATCCAAATTATACCATGCAATAGTTTTTAAATCAAATGTAACTATTCAAAGTATTCTCAAATCAGCAAAGTAATCCTTATTAAAAAAAAAGAAGAAGAAGAAAAGTACTCCGTGGGAATACTGGCACAAAGTGCACTGCTGCACGGTGAGCGAGATGAGCGATGATCAGCGGAGAGAAAGTGCGGTCCTCGCGCGGTCCATTGTGTGACTCGGGTCTCGAGGCGCATTCATTTGAACAACAGCGACGAGAGAGAAGCGACGAGTATTCAAATGACTTCACGAGAGCCGGGAAAACCAGCCTATCAGCAGCACGGGGGCGGCTGCTTCTTTAGAAGCGCGAGCCAATCACAGATGACATTGTGAAAAATCGAAATATCGGAGAGATCTGATTGGTTTTCTTGCCGTCCGTCGTTTTTTTTTCAACCATCAAATGATGATGGTGATTTTTTTTTAGGGAACTGAAAAATGAAAAGTGTTAGATTTCGATAGAGGGTGTGTGCTGCACACATGATGACCTACAAACTGGGGGAAATAAAACAGAAAGTTACACACGTTTTAACTCTTAGTTATATCTTATGTGAAATGTGAAACGCAAATGTTTGCAAGCATCAGACATCCTTGCAGGTTTAGGAAAAGGGTTGACTGCAAACATGGCAAAACATTCAAAAATGAGAGAGCCACATAACCACTAATGTCCCTTTATCTTCGCTGTATTTTATCTATAGAAAGGAAAGGAAGCAATGTGTTCTTTGTGATATCAATTCAAATCAAATAGAGAGACCAGAGAGAAATTGTAACCTTCTGAAATGGTGAATGAATCACTTGTCAATCATAGACACCCTCCCTACTAAACAGTGGGCGCTAAGCCCAGTCCGGTCCGTTGCGTTACATAAACATCAGAATTATATAAACATGGGTGGGTTAGATTTATAGCACTGTACAGCCTGGCCCTATGGTTGTGGGTGGTGTTCCTTTTTGATCCTCTCTACGCCTCTTACTTTCTGACACATCATTGTTCATGCAAGAATAGCCTAGCCCCAAGTCCTTTAGGCTACAGGCCTCTCATTATAATCAGCCTAACGCTCAGCACCTCAAAACATGGCAAGCTTCCGGCTGCACTAGAGCAGAGCACATGCACACAGGCACATACACACACATACACTCATACACTCATACACGCACACACACACACACACACACGTGCGCGCACACGCACACACACACACACGCACACACACGTGCGCGCACACGCACACACACACAATTCGATTCTGGCTGGAATACAGCACAGCGTAGGTCACACATGCACACACACACACGCACACACACACACACGCACACACACACATACACACCCTGACTCATACACACACAGCCAGACACCCACACACATCCCTTCCGGTGTTACCTGAGTGTGGTGAGGCTTGGAGAGAGGACCTTTGTGAGCGCTGGCATTTGGATTGACTGCCTGACACCCACGTCACTGGAAGACCTGTGGAAGACGTCATCATAATGGTATAATACATCAAGTTGTTGGCTCTAACATACACACGTTCACATCACACACACAAACATGCACACGCACACACACACACACACACACACACACACACACACACACGCACGCACACACACACATACACACGCACGCACGCACACACACACACCACACACACACACGCACGCTCACTCACGCACACACACACACACACACACACGCACACACGCACGACACACACACGCACACACACACACACACACACACACACACACACACACACACACACACACACACACACACACACACACACACACACACAATGTAGTGGACAGGCTGATGTAATGTCCCCACAGGGATAATAAAGTTCCTATATTATCTTATGCTGTACAATCAATACATAGCCTACACACGTTCAGGAAGACATATGTACAGCATTCATGCACACACACACACACACACACACACAAACACACACACACACACACACACACACGCACACGCGCACGCACGCGCGCACGCTCACTCACTCACTCACTCACTCACTCACTCACTCACTCACTCACTCACTCACTCACTCACACATACATGCACGCACGCACGCACACCTAAGTGTTCCCTCATAATAAGGAGTAACACTGTCATACATCTAAACGGAGTGTATTCATCCTCCCCCTTTGGGAACTCAGGGCTCCTCACGCTAAACCCTCCTGTCACCGGTGGCAGAGGCCTGTGACGCACTCTGGGACGTCCGGTCCACAGTGACAGAAACCAGGCCCCTGCACAGACCCCCCCATACCGGCAGTTATCCCCTGGAACAGGCCCTCCTATCACAGCATTCCTAATCGCCATGTTGTTGTGCTTTAGATTTCAGGGAAATGCTCGTGACAGAGGGACAACAGATGATGTCAGCCACCAGCAGCCACGGTCAGCACGGCGGCAGCAGTATAGGGCTGAGCGGGCAGTAGACAGCTGGGTCAGATCACTGGAGCCTGAGTGGGGATGTGGGGGGTGAGAGGGGGCTTAAGAGGGGTAAGCAGATCGGGGGGAGGGAGGGAGTGAGACGGAACGGGGTTAAAGGGGGTGATTGTATGGTGAGAGAGAAAGAGGGGGGGGGGTGGAGAGGGGTGGCAGGGGGGACAAAGGTTAGAGAGGAGGGGTGCGTATGCGGGAATAGGGTGTTTCAGAGGGGTGTTTTTTTTTGTCAGGACAGCGTGTGTACAGGTGGCTTTACACCACAGCGGGGCAGGGGCTTGAAATCAAACAAAGCTGAAACATAAAAGAAGGGGAACAGAGGGAGGGGGGGTTGGCGTGGGAGTATGGTGTGGTGGGTTTAGAGGGGGAGAGAGAGAGAGAGAGAGAGATAAAGGGAGGAGGGGGATGAGATAGTTAGAGGAGCCTAGATGACTCACAAGCTTCCAGTAAGTAAGTCTGACTCAGCTACTGGAAGAAGCCCCCCGACCCGTCTGGCTACAACATGGGGCCAACAGCCTGCGCTTCCACCACAACAGAAACAAGAATGCACACAAGAAAAGGGATAATAAAAAAGGATTGCACCGCATAAACAAGTTTCAAGTTCAAGTTTCAAGTTTCTTTAATAGTTGTCATAGTAAAATACAAGTATCCTCATGTTTTTCATTGTTTAATTAAATCTCCTGTTGTCAGTTGATTCCAACACCACATGCTCCCACTCGTGTGAATCCATCTCCTACGTGTATCCGACCAACAGTATGCTCATCATAAAGCGATCAAAGACATGACTCTACCTAAGCGTTTGACTCTGGTGAAGACGCACTGATGCATCTAAATATCAGCCTTTAAAAGTGTCTTATATCCATGTGCTCCGGTGTTCTACTTGGGACAAAATCTCTGAAGTTTGTCCTTGAAATAAATCTACCTATCAACAGTGCAGGTTTTGTAGATAAATACAGTAGTTCCAGTCACAAGCATTCCACAGGCAGGTGTATTCAGATACGACTCCCTGCAGCTTATAGATCACTTTTATCAACAAACAAGTGAGATGAAATCAGAGCCATTAACGACATTATCTCCAAAGAGTTTTATTATCTCCCATTCATTCATTGATTCAGGTTCCTTTTAAAGTGATCCATCTCTCTGTCGAAACATATAATAGGATTCTTCGGTTGAAACCCGGTGACCTCATGTTCAGCATTCCATCCCTAGTGACACTGAAGGAGGAGGGAGATCACTTTCACACCCCACTAACAACAGCGGCTATATAATGGGACGGCTGATCAGAGGCCTCATTGTGAGTCATCTCTGATGGACTGTCACTCTCTGGAACTCTGCCAGACACTAACACTTGTTTTGGTGTTTTCTTTTTCTTTTTATAGATATGAGATCATCACAGATGTACACGTAATTTCAAAATGAATAGGCCTAACTTCTCTCTCTCTCTCTCTCTCTCTCTCTCTCTCTCTCTCTCTCTCTTCTCTCTCTCTCTCTCTCTCTCTCTCTCTCTCTCTCTCTCTCTCTCTCTCTCTCTCTCTCTCTCTCTCTCTCTTTTTCTCTCTCTCTTTTTCTCTCTCTCTCTATATATATATACTGTGGCAGATATCATCCCCTGTGAAGGATGGGAGATACTACTGCCATGGGAGGAGGAGAATCAATTAGGCAGCTGATTAGGACTGATAGAACACACCTGTGCACCACAAGATCACAAACATCCCCCCCACACACACACACACACACACACCAGACACACATAACATAAATAGGACAGACAGAGTATTGTTGAGTGGAGGTGAGGAAGGATCAGGAGTACAGAGAGAGAGAGAGATATTGATACAGAGTTGTGTGAGGTGAGAGGTAGTTGAGAGGAGAGGTGAAGGCAAGAAGGTGTTCGTTGTGTACTGGACCCTAGACTGGCTGAGAAACCCCCTTGTGTACTGACCCTGGACCGGAAGACAAATTCTGAGTATTGAACAATCCCTTTTTTGTACGAGAGCCTGTTTTGTGTTTTTTTTTTTTTTTTTTATTAAATTTGTTTGTTTTTGACCCGTGACGAGTCTGAACACCACCAGGCTCGTCACAATATATATAAGTTATACCATCTAGTAATCAATGGGTTGTTAGTATCATCCCCTTTGGTGCCCTAACATTAACCAACTACCATGATAAAAATGCATATAAACACTGCTTTTAATGGGGGTATCTGGAATATTAATGTCAACACTGCTCCACACTAGTCCTAACTATGACACATTTCGGGTATATGTCAAATGTATAAATAACAATATTCTATATTGTTCTATATTCTATATAAGCTGGTGAGGAAGGCTTGCTCTGTGGTGGGAGTCGAGCTGGTCAGACTAGAGGTGGTGGCAAAGAGGGGGATGAGAAGGAAGCTGGCTGCTATCCTGGAGAAACCCTCCCACTCTACGATGAGCTAGTCAAGATGATAAGCACGTTCAGTCACAGACTCATACTCAGTCCGACACTCAACTAACTGCCTAGGCCAGTCCTTCATACCAGTGGCCATCAGGCTCCACAACAGTGGACAGGGACCGCTGCCAGACATTCAACTACTAGGAACTACGATCACTGAGTGTGTCTGACTTCCACCTAAACGGACAATATATAACGTATGAAGTATATCACGGCATACATACCTTATGCATACCTTACGTATACTGTATACTTACTCAATCATAGCATATATCTAGCATATATTTAGATTATATATTAGATTAGATATTAGATTATTAGAGGGCATACATACCCTCATCTTGCACCTTGACTTATTTACACTGCCTACTTGCCCATATGCGCATACTCAGAGTTAATTATATTGTTATATTGTTTACACTGCCTATTTCTGTTTAATTAAAATGTTTACTTCTCCACTGTACTATAATTTTATGACCTGTATCATGTCTTCTACTATCACATGTACCTGTACCTCCCCTTCCCCCTCCCCATGCTGCTATGATGCCTGAATTTCCCCAAGGGGATCAATAAAGGAATATATTATCTTATCTTATTCTATATTCACGCAGGAGATAGGGTTAGAAGTAGGGAGAAATTTTATAGGGAAGTGATTGACATACAATTATGAATATTCCCCCCAAAATTACAATTACACAGTAGCCTATTTAAGGCTACACTATGAAGACTGGCAACCTGTGTTCAGAGACAAAGAGACAGCAGTAACAAAAAAAAGTAGGGATGTCAATTGATTAAACTATTTAATCGCAATTAATCAAATGATTGTCCATAGTTAATTGTGATTAATTGCATATTAATCGCAAATTTTGTATCTGTTCAAAATGTACCTTAAAAGGATATTTTTACAAGGGATATATCAACATGGGAGTGCACAGATGTGCTTGCTTTATGCAAATGTATGTTTATTAAACAAAATATTTTTGTGGCATTGTTATGCATTTGCATTACCGCGTTATTAACACGCTAACTTTGACAGTCATTAAAAGACGAGCAAGATAACCTTGGGCACCATTTTCACACTGTGTGCTCTACTTTGTAATTCACAACCAGAAGAGCTCATTATGGGCAATCTTATGACATTTCTATTTCAAGCATCGCTAAGCCAAACTCTTTTCAAACTTTTCATAGTGCAGATTTAAATATACAGTTTATATATATACATACAAATAAATAAATACTGCTATGATGCCTGAATTTCCCCAAGGGGATCAATAAAGGAATATCTTATCTTATCTTAGAAAACACAATCAATGAGAACAAAGCCCTAGCAAGATTGCTTCAGTGCTCATACAAACCTCAATGATCCACTCCGTTTAAATTCCCTAATCGCGCCCCCCCCCCCCCCCCCCCCCCCCTCCCCCAACCCCCACCCCATACGTACACCCACACCCAATCCTCTGTACTGAGCTACATTGATGACTTCTGGTAAATGGAACAGAAGGAGAGAGGTCAGGTTTCCTGGACGTGCACCCCACTTCCATGTCACACACACAGATATCCTCTTTGGTGGGTGGGGCGCACGCACGCACTCACTCACTCACTCACTTACTCACTCACTCACTCACTCACTCACTCACTCACTCACTCACTCACTCACTCACTCACTCACTCACTCACTCACTCACTCACTCACTCACTCACTCACACACACACACACACACTCACTCACTCACTCACTCACTCACTCACTCACTCACTCACTCACTCACTCACTCACTCACTCACTCACTCACTCACTCACTCACTCACTCACTCACTCACTCACTCACTCACTCACACACACACACACACACCACACCACACACCACACACCACTCACTCACTCACTCACTCACTCACTCACTCACTCACTCACTCACTCACTCACTCACTCACTCACTCACATCACTCACTCACTCACTCACTCACACACACACACACACACACACACACAACACACACACACACACACACACACACACACACACACACACACACACACACACACACACACACACACACACACACACACACACACACACACAACACACACACACACACACACACACACACACACACACACACACACACACACACACACACACACACACACACACACACACACACACACACACACACACACACGCCCAGACACAGACATGCATATATCCTCTTTAGGGCATGTCTATATCCTTTGGTCTATATCCTTTTAAACAAACCTGCCATCAACCTACATCTGCTTTAAAGTATAATGGCAACAGAGAGACACCATAGACAGAGCCTATGGCTGTGTTATAGATGTTCAGCACAGGAAGAATTCTCTGGTGCACATGTGTCTCTCCTCAGTGTCTGGAGACAGTAGCTTTACAGAGTAACTGAACACATGGTCCTCCTGCTGCCCTAGTGGTTGATCTGTCACCCTGCTGCACACTGTGCCCCACGCCAATCTGATGTCAGAGTACGTATTTTTTCCAGCTAGACAGACTTTGATAGTATGAAATAATACTGTACCTCCAAAGAGGCACTCTGACATCACAGATTGGGCGTGGCAGCATGCACAGCAGGGTGAAACTATCATCCACTAGGAGAGCAAAAGGGTCATGTGTTTAGTTACTCATGATAGTTTATTTATTCATTAGAGATGTCCGATTTTATCGGCCGATATTGGCATTAAAATGTAATATC
Source organism: Notolepis coatsorum (assembly GCF_963971535.1). NCBI lineage: Eukaryota > Metazoa > Chordata > Actinopteri > Aulopiformes > Paralepididae > Notolepis > Notolepis coatsorum. Next base: position 71,533,456 of record NC_140175.1, read on the forward strand.
GAAAATTATTGTAGGCCTATTGGTAATTTTTTTTTTTTTACCTTTATTTACCCAGGCAAGGGAAAAAGAGAAAGGGAGAGTGAGAACCAGAGGGAGAGAGAAGAAAAGGGGAGAGCACAGATAATGTTTAAATTTAGAATGCCTTGTTGAATGCATCCAGTGAAATTAACACATCAATGCATACTTTTGTTGTCAAAAGTATGCATAATGTTGTGTTAATTCCACGACAAGAGATATGTAATGTTAGTTACCTGAAATGATTTCGTTTTTTTTTGGGGGGGGGGGGGGGACCCTGCATATCGTTATCGGAAATTATGAGTTGGACAATATCGGTATATCGGATATCGGTAAAAAAAGCCAATATCGAAAATCCCTATTATTCATCCTTTATCTAACCAGGTTGTCCTGTTGAGATTGAGATCTCTTTTTCGAGAGAGACCTGTATACAATAGACATACACACACATTGGACAAACAAGTACAGTTCAGAGACATAGGCTTGAGAGGCAGGCTGTGGACCAGTGGGTTGCTAGTTTGAATCCGAAGACCAGCTTAGAAAATCTGGGTGTCAGTATGTTTCCCCCCTCTCAGCTATCTCTGTTGAGATGCGCCAGAGCAAGGCATGTATGTATCACCAAAACCCTCCACTGGAGCTAAGAATGGGAAGGTGAGTTTTCCTAAAACAAGCAGACTGGGTGGCCCCACTCTTATTACTTTCAGCGCAATGAAGGATCTCTCTTTGTTTACACAAACACACAAAAACGCACACACACACCAAATGCATGCATGCACGCGCACACACACACACACACACACACACACACACACACACACACACACACACACACACACACACACACGCCTCTTTCTCATTCCTGCTGTCCAATAAAAGGTTTCAAAGATAAAGAGATTAGATTAAGTGTGGGTGCACTGCGCTGCCTGCACTCTTTCTAGCAGTGTCTGGGAGCCAGCAGAGTCTACTTGTGTAATTTTCACTGGAACTCCAGTGGTTTTACTGTAACCCACTCCTACACTGTCTGCTGCATATGTGGCACTGGTCTGGGTTTAGTGGAGGGAGTGTGTAGTGTTCGTGTCTGTGCGTGTGTGTGTGTTGTGTGTGTGTGTGTGTGTGTGTGTGTGTGTGTGTGTGTGTGTGTTGTGTGTGTGTGTGTGTGTGTGTGTGTGTGTGTGTGTGTGGTGTGTGTGTGTGTGTGTGTTGTGTGTTTGCCACAAGTATGTGACCAACTTCTATGAAAATATGTGGGTGTGAAGCTCAAAGCCAACTTACTTTTCTGTTTACAATGTTAGATAAACCATTTTGGCTGGAGGGGGGGGGGGGAGTATACGGTGCAGCAATCCATACCAAACAAGCGTATTATTTTCATATTCTTCTCATTTCAATGAACTACAGTATGTAAACAAGCGGAGAGCGAAGGGATCCGAGTGGGTTGTCCTGGAGTAGAATGACAAAGGTGTTTTTGTCCAGCTTTGGTATTGTTTGACCACACATGTTGTTATGGCACTGCTGCGGTGGCTTCTAATCAGGTCTCTGGCCGGAGGAGAAAGCAGAAGCCGGCTGAGAGTGTTTTGCCGGCCTCTGGGTGCAGGTGCGCGGGTCAGCCCGCGAGGGAAGGAAGAGGAGGGGAGGGATTGAATGTGACACAAACAGGAAATAGCGTTATGTGTTCTCCCCGTGGCGTATGGTACACTCTCGAGAAATGCTATTCAAACCTTCCCCCTAGAGAGACCCACATTTTTCAAATATCTTTCCTCCTTGATACTTCCTCCATACTTTACAACTTACTTAATACTTCTCAATTCTGATTTGACAGCACTATCAATGTACGTCACAAGGAACATTACACATTCCTGCACATTCCTTGTATATGGTGAAGAAAAGCCTGAAGCTCAGACTCGATTGTGTTTCGTTTTAAGTTCATTATTACGTCGGCAGGGTCCTGGTGGCTCACCTCCCCTACATACAGGGGCCTCAGCAGGGACTACTGGACCCTGTGTCTCTGGGCCCCTCTCCCCTCTCCATTCGTAACTCTTACAGACAATCTAACAAATTACTTAACAAGTATACAGCCACATAGTGGAATTAAGTGCTGTTAGTACCACACATTCAGAAATTGCCCTACTGTATGTTTTATATAAAAAAGAAGCAGTGAAGCTAGACCAGCACTCTCAGGTTCAAGTATTTAATGGCAGCCTGAAACAAACATGTTTCGGAATTACATATTCCTTCATCAGTGTTATAGCTTGCAAGCTATAAACACTGACGAAGGAATATGTAATTCGAAACATGTTTGTTTCAGGCTGCCATTAAATACTTGAACCTGAGAGTGCTGGTCTAGCCCTACTGTATGTTTAAAATCTGTCATAAAAGTTAAAATGTTGCCTAAAGCCTATACAGGAAAATCCACCTTTTTGAACGTTTAAAACAAACCTTTTAGTCCAGACCCACTGAGGGGCCTCCCCGAGCTTGGGGCCCTGGGTCATCATCAGTTCCACTTTTCACATCAATCGCAATATCAAATCAGGCCTAAGTCTTCTGCTGCATGTCATTCCCCTTCTCTCTCCCCTTGAATTCCTGTCTCTCATCGAATAGACCCTCTTACTGTTCGAAAACAATGATGAAGTTTGTAGGCAAAACTCGGCTTCCGAAACCAAGCCACCAAGCACCACGCGCATATCTTGTGGGAGAGACCCCAGAGGGCACTGCTCCAGAAACCGTCTGACTGAAACCATGCAACATCCAATGACCTGTCGATGACCTGTTGATTGACCTGTGGAAGACCTGTGGAAGACCTGTGGAAGTGTTTTCATGTCCCTGGAGTCTCTCCCCACGAGATGCAGAAGTTGTGGGTTTGCTTCCGGAAGCAGATTTTTGTCTACAAGGCGACATTGGCAAGAAAAAAAAGGGCCTATAAAGCACAAATACCCTATGATTAAATAATTAAATAAATGATTAAATAAACGATTTAATGATTAAATAAACTATTAAATGATTAAATAAATAATTAAGTTATTCAGGTTTTCAGGCAAGAAAAGTGTTTCTGATTGGTGTGTCGGGAGCCTTAAACAGGCTGAGCCTACCATAGCCTGATTCATTACTGGTGATAGATATGATACATTGCATCCTTCATGATAAAGTTGGTTGGCCCCCAGGTTTGCTTGGAACTTGGAAAATCATTTTCCTTCCATGCCCCCATCTCCAACACAAGCTCTAAACATTACGATTTTGCCACTCTGTTGCAGAGTTAGGACCTTGATCTCTAACCACTGTCAAGTTGTAGTACCGGTTTTAGTTGATTTCTTGACATGATGTTGTGATTTTAAACTACTGTATTTAACTATGGATTTATTTTCTGTATGTAACTCATCGTCACTGTAAATGAGGGAAACCTCAGTGCCTCACGAGTATAAAGATTTAAATTAAATTAAATTAAAAGATTTTTAGTGTCAATTTGACCAATATAATTCTGGGGATCTCTTCTCCTGTTACCACCCACATATTAGACGAGTGGTTCTCAACCTTTTTCGTGTCAAAGACCCCCAAACTGAAACACGTTAGGGCTACAGACTCTATTTAGTAAGATCTTGTCTCAGGGAACCCCACCTTAGAAGGGGTTTGTTGTTAGATACGATCCAGAATCCCATATATATTTGTATTTGAGGACAACAAGAGAAAGTGATTAGAATAGTCTCATTTATTTGTTCTCACCAGTGGCCTAACTTCAAAAGTAAACTATTCCCGTTTTTCTGGGGGACCCTTGGGACCCCTCGAGAGAACCACCGCTTTAGACTGTATCCTTGACTGTCTCTACTCTTTCTATTAACTTCTCCGCCAATTACAGGACATTTAAGTTCTCACTTTTAAAACCGTTAATGTGAAAATTGTGCCACTTAATGTGAAAATTGTGCTGGTAAAATTATGTGTTGGTTTCTTTTACGAGCATGTAATGAGGCTGTTTATTGGCCTCTGGAGCCCTGGAGCTTTTCTCTATAATCATCACTTCATCAGTTTCAACTATATCAACGTCTCTTTATAGAAAACCATCACAAGATTGCGTTCACAGAGAGTGCAGGGAGACAATTCTGGCAGGCCGGGCATTTTCATGTTGTATGCATAAGGGGCTGGGCATGTTTTGTTTGTGTGCGCTGTGTATGTGTGTGTGTGTGTGTGTGTGTGTGTGTGTGTGTGTGTGTGTGTGTGTGTGTGTGTGTGTGTGTGTGTGTGTGTGTGTGTGTGTGTGTGTGTGTGTGTGTGTGTGTGTGTGTGTGTGTGTGTGTGTGTGTGTGTGTGTGTGTGTGTGTGTGTGGGGAAGGGATGTCCTACATGGTGTGGGAACAGTTCCTACAACAGAACAGGAAAGACGAAAGGAACAAGGAAAGAACGGGGAGAGAGAGAGAGAAAGAGGGGGGGGGGGAGAAACAGAGAGAGAGGGGGGGAGAAACAGAGAGAGAGGTGACAGAAACAGAGAGGGGGGGCAGAAACAGAGGGGGGGGGGCAGAAACAGATAGAGAGAGAGGGGGCAGAAACAGAGAGAGGGGGGGCAGAAACAGAGAGAAGGGGCAGAAACAGAGAGGGGGGGCAGAAACAGAGAGAAGGGGGCAGAAACAGAGAGGGGGGGCAGAAACAGAGAGAAAGGGGCAGAAACAGAGAGCGAGAGGTGGCAGAAACAGAAATGGGGGGCAGAAACAGAGAGGGGGGGCAGAAACAGAGAGAGGGGGGGCAGAAACAGAGAGAAGGGGGCAGAAACAGAGAGCGAGAGGTGGCAGAAACAGAAATGGGGGCAGAAACAGAGAGGGGGGGCAGAAACAGAGAGAGGGGGGCAGAAACAGAGGGGGGGGGGGGCATAAACAGAGGGGGGGGGGGAGAAACAGAGGGGGGGCAGAAACAGAGAGAGGGGGCATAAACAGAGAGGGGGGGGCATAAACAGAGGGGGGGGGGCATAAACAGAGAGAGGGGGGCATAAACAGAGAGGGGGGGGCAGAAACAGAGAGGGGGCAGAAACAGAGAGGGGGGGGGGGGCAGAAACAGAGAGAGAGGTTATCATGGTGAAGAGGAAACGAGAGAAAGGAGAACACCCTGAACTTTTCACCCCCCCCCCCCCCCCCCCCATCCTCTCACAAGAACGAAGTGGCCTAGCTCAACAATAAATGCATCGCAGCGTGACATGCGTGTGTGTGTGTGTGTGTGTGTGTGTGTGTGTGTGTGTGTGTGTGTGTGTGTGTGTGTGTGTGTGTGTGTGTGTGTGTGTGTGTGTGTGTGTGTGTGTGTGTCTTTTTGTGCGTGGGACATGAGAATGTTCTTAGGGGATGGTTTGTTATTGGGAGGAGTCCCCTGTGTGTTCAACACCAATCTCAAAACAGTCTGGGGAGCTTGCTGGCTGCTTTGGTCTGGTTGTTATTGTTGTGGTCAGGCTACCACGCTTTCCCTTAAAATGGGAACATGAGTCATAACAGCAGGTAACAATCTGTGATGGTAGTAACCGAAATAACGATGGAAATACCATCGGTATCATCAT
>NC_140175.1:71539188-71559188 GCF_963971535.1 Notolepis coatsorum
AAGACATTAGAGAAAGGGCACCACTATGTTCATAGTGTTGGGCCTGTGGAGGGATGCATGACAGAGAGAAAAGTGTATGCAGCGTTTTGTTGTTATTTTGACAGTTGTTATCATGACAGAGATCTTCATGAAATGAGACATCAAAGATGTGAAATGGAGAACTTTAGAGAACACGGAGGGTCCAATTTTCACGATATCCTATCTGAGATGAATAACCCAGTGATTAAATTAACTGTACTGTCAAGTCTGTAAAAAGGTTAGGAAGCTTAGGAAGGGTGATAGGAAGCATAGGGAGGATGTTAGGAAGTATAGGGAGATTGATAGGAAGCATAGGGAGATTGATAGGAAGCATAGGGAGGATGTTATGAAGCACAGGGAGATTGATAGGAAGCATAGGGAGAGTGATAGGAAGCATAGGGAGAGTGATAGGAAGCACGGGAGATTGATAGGAAGCATAGGGAGGGATGTTAGGAAGCATATAGGGAGAGTGATAGGAAGCATAGGGAGAGTGATAGGAAGCACGGGGAGGGTGATAGGAAGCATAGGGAGAGTGATAGGAAGCATAGGGAGGATGTTATGAAAGCACGGGGAGGGTGATAGGAAGCATAGGGAGATTGTTAGGAAGCATAGGGAGGATGTTATGAAGCATGGGGAGGGTGATAGGAAGCACAGGAGGGTGATAGGAAGCATAGGGAGATTGATAGGAAGCATAGGGAGAGTGATAGGAAGCACAGGAGGGTGATAGGAAGCATAGGAGGGTGATAGGAAGCATAGGGAGAGTGATAGGAGCATAGGGAGGGTGATAGGAAGCATAGGGAGATTGATAGGAAGCATAGGGGGGATGTTAGGAAGCATATAGGGAGAGTGATTGGAAGCATAGCGGGGATGTTAGGAAGCATAGGGAGATTGATTAGGAAGCATAGGGAGAGTGATAGGAAGCATAGGGAGGGTGATAGGAAGCATAGGGAGATTGATAGGAAGCATAGCACCTTTATTTCAACTTGTAAGGACACCTCATTTAGAGTGACGATAAGCTTAAGAAACAAGACACAGTTTATCAGCAATTTCATACATAGACAAAATAAATACAAATAAACAATCAAAAAATCAGCTAAGACAGTTACAAGTCGACACACAGTGGTTGGAGATCATATTTCTAAATGCAGCAAAAGAAGGAAGAACCTTCAGCTTCAGAATCAGTTGGAGGGCATTCCAGGTGTTGGAAGCCTCAAAGGAAAAAGCAGTTTTTCCTAGTTCAGAGCAAACTCAAGGAACCCTAAGAACCAACCAATCATCAAGATTACATTTCAACTGTGTTGTGATGTAAGGGGGACGTTTACCAATAAGGGCTTTAAAAAGAAACAAATAACAATGATAGTTAGGCCTTTCAACCAGAGAAGGCCATCCAACCTTTTCATAAAGGTCACAGTGGTGGATATCATATCTGTCACTAGTAATAAATCTGAGGGCAGAATGATAGACCAAGTCCAGCGGTTTAAGAGTTGAAGCCGCAGCATGCCTATAAATCACATCACCATAGTCCAAAATTCATAAGGAAACAGCTTCAACAATCCACTTTCTACAAATCATGGGAAAGCTGGATCTATTTCTGTACAGGAAGCCAATTGCAGTTTGGAGGCAAGAATATCCACATGGAACTTAAAAGAAAATGTCTGATCAACAAGCCAAGATATTTATACTCAGTGACTCTCTCAATGTTAGAACCGCTTATATAGATATACTGTATGTACTTCCTCATAATCAACATTTCTGGCCTTTGGAGAACAGCATCAATTTAGTTTTATTAGGAGGAAGAACATTAAAAGAAAGCTGCAAGTTCTCAGTGGCCAACTGAACACTGTCAGCAGTGCAGTACACACAGTACAGTACACAATAGTATCGTCATACAAATGGTGATGACAGTCATTCAAAGAAGAAAAAATATAATCATTAATATAAATAGTAAAAAGGACCCAGCACTGAACCTTGCGGCACACCTTTAGTTATGGACAATAATTCAGATTGAGCAGGACCCGAGGCGATGACGCCTAGAAGATAATAATCATGAAACCAATCACATGCACCACTATCCAAGCCAATACTAGATAACCTTTTTAAGAGCAGGTGATGATCAACTGTATCACATGCTTTTAACAGATCTTTAAAGAGAGCACCACAGTGTTTCCTATTATCTAAAGCCCAAATGATGTCATTAGTAATCAACGTGATCGCTTAAATTGTGTTGTAATTGGCTCTGAATCCAGATTGATGTGGACTTAGTATTGAGTGATTTGAGAGAAAAAATATGATTAGTTCATTAGTTGATTTAGTTGATACCAAGGTCTCAAGAACTTTTTCCAAGCACAGTAGCCTGGAAACAGGATGATAGTTGTCCAAATGATCCCTATCACCTCCTTTGGGCAGGGAAATCACCCTAGCAGATTTCCAAACTAGAGGAAAACACCATGGCAATGCAGAGATAAAAAATGTACATTTTGAATGGATTGTTCTGAACTGATTGTTCAGACCACGGCTCGTGAACAATCAGTGACAAGAGGGAGCCCTGCATAGTTTCTTTAATCAGTCACAGCATCAACAAGAGGGAGCCCTGCATAGTTTCTTTAATCAGGCACAGCATCAACAAGAGGGAGCCCTGCATAGTTTATAAATTACCGGCCTCTGTGAAGTGCCTGTTGAAGGCAAGACACAGTCATCTACTTTAACATGTGTAGGTAGGGAATCAGATGGTTTTGTTTGTGTTACTCAACTTTGCTCAATTAACTACTTTCCAGAATTTTGCCAGGTTTGAATAAGAGCTAGTAATTAAGTCTAGATAATAGTTTGTTTTGGCTTTTCTCACAGTTTAGGTGCATTTATTTCTAAGCTGTCTGAATGATACCCGCTGTACAGGACCACCAGTGAGTCTGGCTCGAGGCCAGGCACTGTTCCTTCCTTTAAACAACGTTGACAACCTGCTTGACAGCCAGGGTGTCACTTTGTCTTTAATTCTACGTTTTTTTTAAAGGTGCATGCTTATCAATAATTATAATAGTAAATAATAAATAATAGTTTATTATATTTTTTTTTGTCAAGTGCTAATTGCGCATCAGGGATCTCAGTTCTATATTGTAGGTAGGTCACTAAGGAAAATGTCATTTAAAAAGGCTTGATCATCTGAGACATCTGTAACTGTATGAGATGTTGTCCTCTTCAGCCGTGCACTTATAACACATGCAATCAGGCAGTGGTCGCTGATTCCAAGCTCAAAAACACCACTGGCTATATAATTTGGTCAAATTTGTTAGAGAATAGCAAATTAATAAGAGGAGACTTAGCACAGTCTTTCAAATGTGGCCTAGTAGGTTCTGTAATTAATTGTGCTAAATTGAGGGAACAACCACCATCCTTAACTGGTTCAGCGCCAAACACGAGAATTCTCATGTTTCAAATCCAACCGCTGAGCGGCAAAAACGAGAAATCTCTTTCTTAGATTAGAGTATTTTTTTTTCAATTTTCCCATAATTTTTTGTATCCACTTTTTCTCCCCATTTTCTATTTTTTCTCCCATCCCAATTTCGTATTTATATAATTCTTCCCTCCCCTGTCTTGAACGTTGCTAGACTATGCCTCCCACAGGTCGGTTGTAGTGAGGACAGAAGCCTTGCATCACGTGTCCCCTCCGGTACACGAGGAGGCAGCCTGTCGCATCTTTTCACCTCAGTGGCGAGGAGTAGCGCATGGGAGGCTCACGCTGCCCCCGCTACTTCCTGCTTCCATCGCACCGGCGTCACCAAACCGACCTGTAGGAGTCGCTGTCCACAACGTCAAATCCCCACCCACCGGCTTTCCCACCCTCTAACACTTGCCAATTGTGTTAGTACGAACGACCGGCCAGCCGGTAGCAACGCCGAGAGCTGGGCTCAAACCCAGCGTCTCCTGCGTTAGTGGCGAGAGCCTTGCCCACTGCGCAAATCAGCCGCACCTCAATTTTCCCATTCTAAACAATCACGCAGACCCGCCTGTGTCTCCCTGGCACCGCTGCCTACGTTATAATTGCAATGACGATCGAATCCCGACAGGTGGCAGTATCACCTACCTTTTGAACTGGGTCTCTCAGTTGTCTTTCAGTGCCTCAGTACCTCCGGCTGCAGGAATTCCCATACCCCCCAAAGTGAATCAGCACACAGCCATCTGTCGCCGATTTGCTCATCTGAAACCTATTGTTTCTCGTATTATGGCCAGGCCCAATGCACACCAGTAATGGTGATCACGATGGAACTACTGGGATTATTAATTTTGGAGTACCTTCTGACTAAGGTAAGGTCTATTTTAGGTCTATTTTACCTAACCTAAAACCAGTGGTGCAGTGCTGGTATAACTCGGTATAACGGCGTTATACCTCGCTCACTGAGGCTGAAGTACGCGCAATCGCTTTTTACATGGCATTATCCAACCGGACTCCCGGAGAAGCATGCAGCTGCAGAGCCGCAGCGCCAGCGGCGCTCTCTGGGCCGCGCGCTGACGGCCGCGCTGTGAGGCAATAGTATCCAGCTGCAGGACGAGAGCAGCCAAAAAAAACTGTGCATGCGCGCGCACGCGCGCACGTGCACGCGCGTGGAGCGTTTGACCTACTGTCAATTTGCCACTGCAACACTGCCTAAAACATGCTTTTGTATTGATCACAGCGTCGTATTTTACCGAACCTAAAACATGCTTTTGGTAACGATCGCAGCTTCGTAAAACTACCCCCCCCCCCCCATTGATGATTTTGTGAAGAAACATCTAATATGGTATATACCTTTGATTTGGAAATAATATAGGTTTCAGGCGAGCAACCCGAACGATTTGCGCATATGCATATAACACGTCATATCTCACTATCTAGAAAACAAGACTGGATTATTCTGAAACGGGGCAATGTTTAGCGTGGCATAGCGCACAAAGTATGTAGAAAGTATGTAGAAATTAACTGGTTTGTCCATGTTGGACTATAAATAGTGCCTGTCAAATGAGTCATACTATTGTCTCCATAGCTATAATATAGAATATACGATGGGTCCGCATGGTCAATAACGCTGGCGTCAGGGAGTAAAGGTAGTCAGATGAGCTGTTAAGCCAATTCAGGTTCAAATCACCTACTATAATTAACTTGTCATCAGAAAAACAAGAAAGAAGATCCTCCAAGACATCAAGGGGTCTGTAGACTCCTACCACAACCACAGATGTAGGGTCTGTAGACTCCTACCACAACCACAGATGTAGGGTCTGTAGACTCCTACCACAACCACAGATGTAGGGTCTGTAGACTCCTACCACAACCACAGATGTAGGGTCTGTAGACTCCTACCACAACCACAGATGTAGGGTCTGTAGACTCCTACCACAACCACAGATGTAGGGTCTGTAGACTCCTACCACAACCACAGATGTAGGGTCTGTAGATTCCTACCACAACCACAGATGTAGGGTATGTAGACTCCTACCACAACCACAGATGTAGAGTCTGTAGACTCCTACCACAACCACAGATGTAGGGTCTGTAGACTCCTACCACAACCACAGATGTAGGGTCTGTAGACTCCTACCACAACCACAGATGTAGGGTCTGTAGACTCCTACCACAACCACAGATGTAGAGTCTGTAGACTCCTACCACAACCACGGATGTAGAGTCTGTAGACTCCTACCACAACCACAGATGTAGGGTCTGTAGACTCCTACCACAACCACAGATGTAGGATCGGTAGGGGTCTGTAGACTCCTACCACAACCACAGATGTAGGGTCTGTAGACTCCTACCACAACCACAGATGTAGGGTCTGTAGACTCCTACCACAACCACAGATGTAGGCCCCATCTGAACTTTTAGAGCAAGAAACTCCAAACATCTTTGTCCCGTGACAGCATTCAGAACAGATACAAAGAAAGACGATTTAACAAAAATAGCTACCCCTCCTCACTTCCAACTCTGTCCACTCTATAAACGTTGTAGCCCATTAAAGCTATATCTGAGTCATTAATACTTTTATTTAGCCAGGATTCACTCAAGACCAAATGTCGGGATCAGTCTGCATGACTAAGACATTGATATGATCTAATTTCTGAGATAGACTTTTATTATTTAAGTGAATTATTCCTGGTCCTTTCCTATTTTTAGTGGATTGAGAGGGCAATTTAGATTAGGATGTTAGCAAACATAGGAAGGGTGTTAGGAAGCATAACGGAAATAATGGACAATGATGGAAATTATTTCAAATAAAATACTTGTCATTGACAGAGGAAAAATATTCCAGACATCCCTGGCCTGCTGGCAGCCTGTGTTTCATCCACCGCGGCCTTGTAGCTGGCGACACACACACACACGCGCACACACACACACACACACACACACACACACACACACACACACACACACACACACACACACACACACACACACACACACACACACACACACACACACACACACACACACACACACACACACACACACACACACACACACACACACACACACACACACACACACACACACACGCACACACAAAACATGCCCAGCCCCTTATGCATACAGACTGAAAATGCCGGCACACAAAACAAAATGTATAATCTCCTCCCAGGCCTGGTGGTGATAATAAAATAATACTCTGTATGAATTCAGATTAGTGTCAGTGCTATGTCTGAACAGAACATAGTTGCACTCTTCTAACAAGGCTGTTGATTATTTTTAAGTGATCTATACACAATACCACCGAATTATTAGGCTGTAGTTGAACTCCCTGACCCCATTCTGACAGCTCTCACGTCTGCCTAATTAGTTCAAACTTACAATTGGCTCATTCAGCTTCCTCCAACTCTGCGCCTCTTCCCAGGGTCATGGCTTGAAAGGACAGTATGTCTACATGGTTCACATCATGGAGGCTGTAAGAGTAATGCATTTTTTTTGTAAGTCAGACAAAACAATAGTGTTATAAAATGTTATTATCTTCACTTGGGAAAGGGCACAAGATCTTACCTCTTGTCAAACAACAATAGCCTATTCATACGTCTAATTTACACACTTCTTGGCATTGTTGTTGTTGTTGATGATGTTGTTGCAAGCTGTTTTTGTCTAACGGCATTCCCTCCCTGTTGAACAAAACTAAAAAACTGTTTGGTAATATAATGATAGCGATACAAATGCTGTCAAATTGGGTTTTCATAGATAATCAAATGGCGCGCAGAGCCTCAGAAAAGATCAGAGGGAAACAGAGAAGACAAAGAGAGATTGTTAGATGTTGTTATCTTTGGTTTTGGCACATGGCATTATGAGCATCTGGTGTCTATAAAGGGAAACAAGCTCTCTTTGGCTGAAGTGATAACTGACTGTGATGCTGTGACAACATATTAAAATGTAATAAATAAAAAGCACAACTATAACAGCCTTTATAAGTGTGTGTGTGTGTGTGTGTGTGTGTGTGTGTGTGTGTGTGTGTGTGTGTGTGTGTGTGTGTGTGTGTGTGTGTGTGTGTGCGTGTGTGTGCTTGTGTGTGTGTGTGTGTGTGTGTGTATGTACAATATAATTTTAATACTGTGCGTGATACATAATATATATATAATGTTTTTTCTTTGTACAGAATGTTTATGTAGGTCTCTTTCCTCCAGGATGGCTGCCTTTAACATAGCAGCTGTTACAAAACAACGGTTGCTATATGTTGATTTATGAGAAATATAACAACATAAACATAATAATTTGGATGTCTTATTACTGGATCTTGTAAATAATTCACAGAATAGCAATATCATGTTTTTCCAGTGTTTTACCTGCTCTACCACTGCACAGAAATTAGGCATTTTCTTTTGAAAGTGGTTACCAATGGTTACAGGCAGCCATACTGGAAGAAAGAGAATTACACAAACATTATGTGCAAGGCCTCTAGTACCATTTCTTATAATTGCAAAAGAAAATGTAAGGAACATTCTGGACATTTTCTTATTCTATATGTTTATCCCATATATGGGCACTCAACAAAGGGCATTGAACAGCATCCCAAGGCATAGTTTTGACATACTTGTCCATTGTTTAGACGGCTAAAAGACATTTGTTGTTGCGACTAAACACAGCAATGGTGACTCAAGCAGTGTTTTGCCTAGAGGTTTAGAACAATGCAGCCCACCTTAGAGAATGGAGCCCAGCTATTATAGAGCCAAATGGTTTGTCCGTGAGTAAGGCCAGCAGCTGCTGTCAGCCATTGTGTTGAGGAATTGACCCTTGTCACAGCAATGGAGAGGAAGAGTGAAAATGAGAGCAAAACAATCCCTACACTGAAAGCATAATACTGTGTGGCGTGATAGGACATGTGTTGGGGGATGTGGTCTTAGTGTGTTTGTGCATGCATACGTGTGCATGTTTGTGTGTGTGTGAGAGAGAGAAGCAGTGAGTGCACTTATGTGTGTGTCTGTGTGCGCACGCACATATGTGTGTGTGTCTTTTATTCCAGACGCCTTCAGTACTGGGGACTTGGAAAAATAAATCTAGTTTTTAAAAAAGAGGCCATTTAAGATGAAGATACCTTGAAGTGTGATTTCCTCTGTTCTGCTGTGGAAAGACAATGTCCATCCTTTCCTCTCCTCTCACCACTACCCATCCTTCCTTCCTTCCCATTCCCTTGCTGTCACTCCTCACCATAAAGTGCTGATCCTGGAAAAATCACAAATGCATCATCCTTTCTTCTTCTTCTTCTTCTTCTTCTTCTTCTTCTTCTTCTTCTTCTTTTCTTCTTCTTCTTCTTCTTCTTCTTCTTCTTCTTCTTCTTCTTCTTCTTCTTCTTCTTCTTCTTCTTCTTCTTCTTCTTCTTCTTCTTCTTCTTCTTCTTCTTCTTCTTCTTCTTCTTCTTCTTAGTCTTCTGAGTGACTAAGGATGCATACATCAAGCATACATACATATGGACGGACGGACGGACACACACACACACACACACACACACACACACACACACACACACACACACACACACACACACACACACACACACACACACACACACACACACACACACACACACACACACACACACACACACACACACACACACACACACACACACACACACAGCCCCCCCCCCCCCCCCACACACATTAATGAATGAACCAACATGAGGTAAGATAAGATCTTTATTGTCTCTGAGCGGAAATTGTATCGTTGAAATAATGTCAAAATGTAATAGGTTTTTAGCAGATACGGTATGTATCACCATCATAACGGGCATGTTGTTATGAAGGTTTTTATCTTGTTATTATATCCTGACATCTGTCACAGTAAATCCTATGTGTGAATGTCATAACTAACCTTTTCAAATTTGTGGTGCACATTCATGACCCCTAGAAGAAGAATACTATTGATTTTGGTGATCTCTATTGCCACCATCAGGCCAAACAGTCACTTAAAATTTGTATCTCCTGATCGTTCATCATAAAGTCCTGAAACTGATAACCAGAGATGTGTCTATGGACATTTCACCATTTTGAAGGTTACTCCCCGTAGCCTGTTCTCACCAAACCTGCTGTGTGTAATCAGGGGACTAACATCTTTAAATGTGTCATTTTAGATATTTGAAACATAAAACCATATGACTGCCAGATCCAATCACATTTTGTGAATGCACTCTCCGATTTCCACCACACTTTACAAATACGTTTTTGCACACTTTACACTAGCAATGAGGCCTGTGAAGTTCTGAGAGATCTGGCATCATGGTGGCGCTATTTTCATAAAACTAAAAAGGTGAATTACTCCTCAACTGCTCGGATTAGCAACAGGAACAGGTCCTTCAGGGATATACCTGCTGTTGGCCATCGACAGCACATGTCTCGTTTTCTTATATGTTTCTGTTGGGAAATATAAGGACATAAAAAGAAAAGAAACTGGTTCAGTGGATGACCAGACAGAAAAATGACCTTATGCAGCCCACCTTAGGAGACTAGAGGGGCTCACTTTAGGAGACTAGAGCAGCCCACTTTAGGAGACTAGAGCGACCCACTTTAGGAGACTAGAGCGACTCACCTTAGGAGACTAGAGCAGCCCACTTTAGGAGACTAGAGCAGCCCACTTTAGGAGACTAGAGCAGCCCACTTTAGGAGACTAGAGCAGCACACTTTAGGAGACTAGAGCAGCCCACTTTAGGAGACTAGAGCGACTCACTTTAGGAGACTAGAGCAGCTCACCTTAGGAGACTAGAGCAGCTCACCTTAGGAGACTAGAGCAGCCCACTTTAGGAGACTAGAGCGACTCACTTTAGGAGACTAGAGCAGCTCACTTTAGGAGACTAGAGCAGCTCACCTTAGGAGACTAGAGCAGCTCACCTTAGGAGACTAGAGCAGCTCACTTTAGGAGACTAGAGCAGCCCACTTTAGGAGACTAGAGCAGCCCACTTTAGGAGACTAGAGCAGCCCACTTTAGGAGACTAGAGCAGCTCACTTTAGGAGACTAGAGCGACTCACCTTAGGAGACTAGAGCAGCCCACTTTAGGAGACTAGAGCAGCCCACTTTAGGAGACTAGAGCAGCCCACTTTAGGAGACTAGAGCAGCTCACTTTAGGAGACTAGAGCAACTCACTTTAGGAGACTAGAGCAACTCACTTTAGGAGACTAGAGCAGCCCACTTTAGGAGACTAGAGCAGCCCACTTTAGGAGACTAGAGCAGCCCACTTTAGGAGACTAGAGCGACTCACCTTAGGAGACTAGAGCAGCCCACTTTAGGAGACTAGAGCAGCCCACTTTAGGAGACTAGAGCAGCTCACTTTAGGAGACTAGAGCAGCTCACTTTAGGAGACTAGAGCAGCCCACTTTAGGAGACTAGAGCAGCTCACTTTAGGAGACTAGAGCAGCCCACTTTAGGAGACTAGAGCAGCCCACTTTAGGAGACTAGAGCAGCCCACTTTAGGAGACTAGAGCAGCTCACTTTAGGAGACTAGAGCAGCCCACTTTAGGAGACTAGAGCAGCCCACTTTAGGAGACTAGAGCAGCCCACTTTAGGAGACTAGAGCAGCCCACTTTAGGAGACTAGAGCAGCCCACTTTAGGAGACTAGAGCAGCCCACTTTAGGAGACTAGAGCAGCCCACTTTAGGAGACTAGAGAAGCCCACTTTAGGAGACTAGAGCAGCCCACTTTAGGAGACTAGAGCAGCTCACTTTAGGAGACTAGAGCAGCCCACTTTAGGAGACTAGAGCAGCCCACTTTAGGAGACTAGAGCAGCCCACTTTAGGAGACTAGAGCAGCCCACTTTAGGAGACTAGAGCAGCCCACTTTAGGAGACTAGAGCAGCCCACTTTAGGAGACTAGAGCAGCCCACTTTAGGAGACTAGAGCAGCCCACTTTAGGAGACTAGAGCAGCCCACTTTAGGAGACTAGAGCAGCCCACTTTAGGAGACTAGAGCGACTCACCTTAGGAGACTAGAGCAGCCCACTTTAGGAGACTAGAGCAGCCCACTTTAGGAGACTAGAGCAGCTCACCTTAGGAGACTAGAGCAGCCCACTTTAGGAGACTAGAGCAGCTCACTTTAGGAGACTAGAGCAGCCCACTTTAGGAGACTAGAGCAGCCCACTTTAGGAGACTAGAGCAGCTCACCTTAGGAGACTAGAGCAGCCCACTTTAGGAGACTAGAGCAGCCCACTTTAGGAGACTAGAGCAGCCCACTTTAGGAGACTAGAGCAGCCCACTTTAGGAGACTAGAGCAGCTCACTTTAGGAGACTAGAGCAGCCCACTTTAGGAGACTAGAGCAGCCCACTTTAGGAGACTAGAGCAGCTCACTTTAGGAGACTAGAGCAGCCCACTTTAGGAGACTAGAGCAGCCCACTTTAGGAGACTAGATCAGCCCACTTTAGGAGACTAGAGCGACTCACCTTAGGAGACTAGAGCAGCTCACTTTAGGAGACTAGAGCGGCCCACTTTAGGAGACTAGAGCAGCCCACTTTAGGAGACTAGAGCAGCCCACTTTAGGAGACTAGAGCAGCCCACTTTAGGAGACTAGAGCAGCCCACTTTAGGAGACTAGAGCAGCCCACTTTAGGAGACTAGAGCAGCCCACTTTAGGAGACTAGAGCAGCCCACTTTAGGAGACTAGAGCAGCCCACTTTAGGAGACTAGAGCGACCCACTTTAGGAGACTAGAGCGACCCACTTTAGGAGACTAGAGCGACCCACTTTAGGAGACTAGAGCAGCTCACTTTAGGAGACTAGAGCAGCTCACTTTAGGAGACTAGAGCGGCCCACTTTAGGAGACTAGAGCAGCCCACTTTAGGAGACTAGAGCAGCCCACTTTAGGAGACTAGAGCAGCCCACTTTAGGAGACTAGAGCGACCCACTTTAGGAGACTAGAGCAGCCCACTTTAGGAGACTAGAGCAGCCCACTTTAGGAGACTAGAGCAGCTCACTTTAGGAGACTAGAGCAGCCCACTTTAGGAGACTAGAGCAGCCCACTTTAGGAGACTAGAGCAGCCCACTTTAGGAGACTAGAGCAGCCCACTTTAGGAGACTAGAGCAGCTCACTTTAGGAGACTAGAGCAGCCCACTTTAGGAGACTAGAGCAGCCCACTTTAGGAGACTAGAGCAGCCCACTTTAGGAGACTAGAGCAGCCCACTTTAGGAGACTAGAGCAGCCCACTTTAGGAGACTAGAGCAGCCCACTTTAGGAGACTAGAGCGGCCCACTTTAGGAGACTAGAGCAGCCCACTTTAGGAGACTAGAGCAGCCCACTTTAGGAGACTAGAGCAGCCCACTTTAGGAGACTAGAGCAGCCCACTTTAGGAGACTAGAGCAGCCCACTTTAGGAGACTAGAGCAGCTCACCTTAGGAGACTAGAGCAGCCCACTTTAGGAGACTAGAGCGACTCACTTTAGGAGACTAGAGCAGCCCACTTTAGGAGACTAGAGCGACCCACTTTAGGAGACTAGAGCAGCCCACTTTAGGAGACTAGAGCAGCCCACTTTAGGAGACTAGAGCGACCCACTTTAGGAGACTAGAGCAGCCCACTTTAGGAGACTAGAGCGACTCACCTTAGGAGACTAGAGCAGCTCACTTTAGGAGACTAGAGCAGCCCACTTTAGGAGACTAGAGCGACCCACTTTAGGAGACTAGAGCAGCCCACTTTAGGAGACTAGAGCGACTCACCTTAGGAGACTAGAGCGACCCACTTTAGGAGACTAGAGCAGCTCACCTTAGGAGACTAGAGCAGCTCACTTTAGGAGACTAGAGCGACTCACCTTAGGAGACTAGAGCGACCCACTTTAGGAGACTAGAGCGACCCACTTTAGGAGACTAGAGCAGCCCACTTTAGGAGACTAGAGCAGCCCACTTTAGGAGACTAGAGCGACCCACTTTAGGAGACTAGAGCGACTCACCTTAGGAGACTAGAGCAGCCCACTTTAGGAGACTAGAGCAGCCCACTTTAGGAGACTAGAGCAGCCCACTTTAGGAGACTAGAGCAGCACACTTTAGGAGACTAGAGCAGCCCACTTTAGGAGACTAGAGCGACTCACTTTAGGAGACTAGAGCAGCTCACCTTAGGAGACTAGAGCAGCTCACCTTAGGAGACTAGAGCAGCCCACTTTAGGAGACTAGAGCGACTCACTTTAGGAGACTAGAGCAGCTCACTTTAGGAGACTAGAGCAGCTCACCTTAGGAGACTAGAGCAGCTCACCTTAGGAGACTAGAGCAGCTCACTTTAGGAGACTAGAGCAGCCCACTTTAGGAGACTAGAGCAGCCCACTTTAGGAGACTAGAGCAGCCCACTTTAGGAGACTAGAGCAGCTCACTTTAGGAGACTAGAGCGACTCACCTTAGGAGACTAGAGCAGCCCACTTTAGGAGACTAGAGCAGCCCACTTTAGGAGACTAGAGCAGCCCACTTTAGGAGACTAGAGCAGCTCACTTTAGGAGACTAGAGCAACTCACTTTAGGAGACTAGAGCAGCCCACTTTAGGAGACTAGAGCAGCCCACTTTAGGAGACTAGAGCAGCCCACTTTAGGAGACTAGAGCGACTCACATTAGGAGACTAGAGCAGCCCACTTTAGGAGACTAGAGCAGCCCACTTTAGGAGACTAGAGCAGCTCACTTTAGGAGACTAGAGCAGCTCACTTTAGGAGACTAGAGCAGCCCACTTTAGGAGACTAGAGCAGCTCACTTTAGGAGACTAGAGCAGCCCGAGCAGCTCACTTTAGGAGACTAGAGCAGCCCACTTTAGGAGACTAGAGCAGCCCACTTTAGGAGACTAGAGCAGCCCACTTTAGGAGACTAGAGCAGCCCACTTTAGGAGACTAGAGCAGCCACTTTAGGAGACTAGAGCAGCCCACTTTAGGAGACTAGAGAAGCCCACTTTAGGAGACTAGAGCAGCCCACTTTAGGAGACTAGAGCAGCTCACTTTAGGAGACTAGAGCAGCCCACTTTAGGAGACTAGAGCAGCCCACTTAGGAGACTAGAGCAGCCCACTTTAGGAGACTAGAGCAGCCCACTTTAGGAGACTAGAGCAGCCCACTTTAGGAGACTAGAGCAGCCCACTTTAGGAGACTAGAGCAGCCCACTTTAGAGACTAGAGCAGCCCACTTTAGGAGACTAGAGCAGCCCACTTTAGGAGACTAGAGCAGCCCACTTTAGGAGACTAGAGCGACTCACCTTAGGAGACTAGAGCAGCCCACTTTAGGAGACTAGAGCAGCCCACTTTAGGAGACTAGAGCAGCTCACCTTAGGAGACTAGAGCAGCCCACTTTAGGAGACTAGAGCAGCTCACTTTAGGAGACTAGAGCAGCCCACTTTAGGAGACTAGAGCAGCCCACTTTAGGAGACTAGAGCAGCTCACCTTAGGAGACTAGAGCAGCCCACTTTAGGAGACTAGAGCAGCCCACTTTAGGAGACTAGAGCAGCCCACTTTAGGAGACTAGAGCAGCCCACTTTAGGAGACTAGAGCAGCTCACTTTAGGAGACTAGAGCAGCCCACTTTAGGAGACTAGAGCAGCCCACTTTAGGAGACTAGAGCAGCTCACTTTAGGAGACTAGAGCAGCCCACTTTAGGAGACTAGAGCAGCCCACTTTAGGAGACTAGATCAGCCCACTTTAGGAGACTAGAGCGACTCACCTTAGGAGACTAGAGCAGCTCACTTTAGGAGACTAGAGCGGCCCACTTTAGGAGACTAGAGCAGCCCACTTTAGGAGACTAGAGCAGCCCACTTTAGGAGACTAGAGCAGCCCACTTTAGGAGACTAGAGCAGCCCACTTTAGGAGACTAGAGCAGCCCACTTTAGGAGACTAGAGCAGCCCACTTTAGGAGACTAGAGCAGCCCACTTTAGGAGACTAGAGCAGCCCACTTTAGGAGACTAGAGCGACCCACTTTAGGAGACTAGAGCGACCCACTTTAGGAGACTAGAGCGACCCACTTTAGGAGACTAGAGCAGCTCACTTTAGGAGACTAGAGCAGCTCACTTTAGGAGACTAGAGCGGCCCACTTTAGGAGACTAGAGCAGCCCACTTTAGGAGACTAGAGCAGCCCACTTTAGGAGACTAGAGCAGCCCACTTTAGGAGACTAGAGCGACCCACTTTAGGAGACTAGAGCAGCCCACTTTAGGAGACTAGAGCAGCCCACTTTAGGAGACTAGAGCAGCTCACTTTAGGAGACTAGAGCAGCCCACTTTAGGAGACTAGAGCAGCCCACTTTAGGAGACTAGAGCAGCCCACTTTAGGAGACTAGAGCAGCCCACTTTAGGAGACTAGAGCAGCTCACTTTAGGAGACTAGAGCAGCCCACTTTAGGAGACTAGAGCAGCCCACTTTAGGAGACTAGAGCAGCCCACTTTAGGAGACTAGAGCAGCCCACTTTAGGAGACTAGAGCAGCCCACTTTAGGAGACTAGAGCAGCCCACTTTAGGAGACTAGAGCGGCCCACTTTAGGAGACTAGAGCAGCCCACTTTAGGAGACTAGAGCAGCCCACTTTAGGAGACTAGAGCAGCCCACTTTAGGAGACTAGAGCAGCCCACTTTAGGAGACTAGAGCAGCCCACTTTAGGAGACTAGAGCAGCTCACCTTAGGAGACTAGAGCAGCCCACTTTAGGAGACTAGAGCGACTCACTTTAGGAGACTAGAGCAGCCCACTTTAGGAGACTAGAGCGACCCACTTTAGGAGACTAGAGCAGCCCACTTTAGGAGACTAGAGCAGCCCACTTTAGGAGACTAGAGCGACCCACTTTAGGAGACTAGAGCAGCCCACTTTAGGAGACTAGAGCGACTCACCTTAGGAGACTAGAGCAGCTCACTTTAGGAGACTAGAGCAGCCCACTTTAGGAGACTAGAGCGACCCACTTTAGGAGACTAGAGCAGCCCACTTTAGGAGACTAGAGCGACTCACCTTAGGAGACTAGAGCGACCCACTTTAGGAGACTAGAGCAGCCCACTTTAGGAGACTAGAGCAGCTCACCTTAGGAGACTAGAGCAGCTCACTTTAGGAGACTAGAGCGACTCACCTTAGGAGACTAGAGCGACCCACTTTAGGAGACTAGAGCGACCCACTTTAGGAGACTAGAGCAGCCCACTTTAGGAGACTAGAGCAGCCCACTTTAGGAGACTAGAGCAGCTCACTTTAGGAGACTAGAGCAGCTCACTTTAGGAGACTAGAGCAGCTCACTTTAGGAGACTAGAGCAGCTCACTTTAGGAGACTAGAGCAGCCCACTTTAGGAGACTAGAGCAGCCCACTTTAGGAGACTAGAGCAGCCCACTTTAGGAGACTAGAGCAGCCCACTTTAGGAGACTAGAGCAGCTCACTTTAGGAGACTAGAGCAGCCCACTTTAGGAGACTAGAGCAGCCCACTTTAGGAGACTAGATCAGCCCACTTTAGGAGACTAGAGCGACTCACCTTAGGAGACTAGAGCAGCTCACTTTAGGAGACTAGAGCGGCCCACTTTAGGAGACTAGAGCAGCCCACTTTAGGAGACTAGAGCAGCCCACTTTAGGAGACTAGAGCAGCCCACTTTAGGAGACTAGAGCAGCCCACTTTAGGAGACTAGAGCAGCCCACTTTAGGAGACTAGAGCAGCCCACTTTAGGAGACTAGAGCAGCCCACTTTAGGAGACTAGAGCAGCCCACTTTAGGAGACTAGAGCGACCCACTTTAGGAGACTAGAGCGACCCACTTTAGGAGACTAGAGCGACCCACTTTAGGAGACTAGAGCAGCTCACTTTAGGAGACTAGAGCAGCTCACTTTAGGAGACTAGAGCGGCCCACTTTAGGAGACTAGAGCAGCCCACTTTAGGAGACTAGAGCAGCCCACTTTAGGAGACTAGAGCAGCCCACTTTAGGAGACTAGAGCGACCCACTTTAGGAGACTAGAGCAGCCCACTTTAGGAGACTAGAGCGACTCACCTTAGGAGACTAGAGCGACCCACTTTAGGAGACTAGAGCGACCCACTTTAGGAGACTAGAGCAGCCCACTTTAGGAGACTAGAGCAGCCCACTTTAGGAGACTAGAGCAGCTCACTTTAGGAGACTAGAGCAGCTCACTTTAGGAGACTAGAGCAGCTCACTTTAGGAGACTAGAGCAGCTCACTTTAGGAGACTAGAGCAGCCCACTTTAGGAGACTAGAGCAGCCCACTTTAGGAGACTAGAGCAGCCCACTTTAGGAGACTAGAGCAGCCCACTTTAGGAGACTAGAGCAGCTCACTTTAGGAGACTAGAGCAGCCCACTTTAGGAGACTAGAGCAGCCCACTTTAGGAGACTAGATCAGCCCACTTTAGGAGACTAGAGCGACTCACCTTAGGAGACTAGAGCAGCTCACTTTAGGAGACTAGAGCGGCCCACTTTAGGAGACTAGAGCAGCCCACTTTAGGAGACTAGAGCAGCCCACTTTAGGAGACTAGAGCAGCCCACTTTAGGAGACTAGAGCAGCCCACTTTAGGAGACTAGAGCAGCCCACTTTAGGAGACTAGAGCAGCCCACTTTAGGAGACTAGAGCAGCCCACTTTAGGAGACTAGAGCGACCCACTTTAGGAGACTAGAGCGACCCACTTTAGGAGACTAGAGCGACCCACTTTAGGAGACTAGAGCAGCTCACTTTAGGAGACTAGAGCAGCTCACTTTAGGAGACTAGAGCGGCCCACTTTAGGAGACTAGAGCAGCCCACTTTAGGAGACTAGAGCAGCCCACTTTAGGAGACTAGAGCAGCCCACTTTAGGAGACTAGAGCGACCCACTTTAGGAGACTAGAGCAGCCCACTTTAGGAGACTAGAGCAGCCCACTTTAGGAGACTAGAGCAGCCCACTTTAGGAGACTAGAGCAGCCCACTTTAGGAGACTAGAGCAGCCCACTTTAGGAGACTAGAGCAGCCCACTTTAGGAGACTAGAGCAGCCCACTTTAGGAGACTAGAGCAGCTCACTTTAGGAGACTAGAGCAGCCCACTTTAGGAGACTAGAGCAGCCCACTTTAGGAGACTAGAGCAGCCCACTTTAGGAGACTAGAGCAGCCCACTTTAGGAGACTAGAGCAGCCCACTTTAGGAGACTAGAGCAGCCCACATTAGGAGACTAGAGCGGCCCACTTTAGGAGACTAGAGCAGCCCACTTTAGGAGACTAGAGCAGCCCACTTTAGGAGACTAGAGCAGCCCACTTTAGGAGACTAGAGCAGCCCACTTTAGGAGACTAGAGCAGCCCACTTTAGGAGACTAGAGCAGCTCACCTTAGGAGACTAGAGCAGCCCCCTTTAGGAGACTAGAGCGACTCACTTTAGGAGACTAGAGCAGCCCACTTTAGGAGACTAGAGCGACCCACTTTAGGAGACTAGAGCGACCCACTTTAGGAGACTAGAGCTGCCCACTTTAGGAGACTAGAGCAGCCCACTTTAGGAGACTAGAGCGACCCACTTTAGGAGACTAGAGCAGCCCACTTTAGGAGACTAGAGCGACTCACCTTAGGAGACTAGAGCAGCTCACTTTAGGAGACTAGAGCAGCCCACTTTAGGAGACTAGAGCGACCCACTTTAGGAGACTAGAGCAGCCCACTTTAGGAGACTAGAGCGACTCACCTTAGGAGACTAGAGCGACCCACTTTAGGAGACTAGAGCAGCCCACTTTAGGAGACTAGAGCAGCTCACCTTAGGAGACTAGAGCAGCTCACTTTAGGAGACTAGAGCGACTCACCTTAGGAGACTAGAGCGACCCACTTTAGGAGACTAGAGCGACCCACTTTAGGAGACTAGAGCAGCCCACTTTAGGAGACTAGAGCAGCCCACTTTAGGAGACTAGAGCAGCTCACTTTAGGAGACTAGAGCAGCTCACTTTAGGAGACTAGAGCAGCTCACTTTAGGAGACTAGAGCAGCTCACTTTAGGAGACTAGAGCAACCCACTTTAGGAGAATAGAGCAGCCCACTTTAGGAGACTAGAGCAGCTCACTTTAGGAGACTAGAGCAGCCCACTTTAGGAGACTAGAGCAGCCCACTTTAGGAGACTAGAGCAGCCCACTTTAGGAGACTAGAGCAGCTCACTTTAGGAGACTAGAGCAGCCCACTTTAGGAGACTAGAGCAGCCCACTTTAGGAGACTAGAGCCGCCCACTTTAGGAGACTAGAGGGGCCCACTTTAGGAGACTAGAGCAGCCCACTTTAGGAGACTAGAGCAGCCCACTTTAGGAGACTAGAGCAGCTCACTTTAGGAGACTAGAGCAGCCCACTTTAGGAGACTAGAGCAGCCCACTTTAGGAGACTAGAGCCGCCCACTTTAGGAGACTAGAGGGGCCCACTTTAGGAGACTAGAGCAGCCCACTTTAGGAGACTAGAGCAGCCCACTTTAGGAGACTAGAGCAGCCCACTTTAGGAGACTAGAGCAGCCCACTTTAGGAGACTAGAGCAGCCCACTTTAGGAGACTAGAGCAGCTCACTTTAGGAGACTAGAGCAGCCCACTTTAGGAGACTAGAGCAGCCCACTTTAGGAGACTAGAGCCGCCCACTTTAGGAGACTAGAGGGGCCCACTTTAGGAGACTAGAGC
>NC_140175.1:71564188-71566688 GCF_963971535.1 Notolepis coatsorum
GGGAAGCACGAAGTTACGATCTGGCAGCATCATGACATCCGAGGTGGGGTTATATCACTGATGGGAGGAAGGGAAAGGGAGAGAGTAGCCATGCAGAGACTGTGACAGTACCCCCCCCCCCCCCCCCCCCCCCCACCTCTGGGTAGATCAGGATGCTCCTCATGAAAGCTGGCCACGATGGACGGGTCCAGAATCAGCCGACGCGGAATCCAGCTGCGCTCCTCAGGACCGTACCCCTCCCAATCCACCAGCTATTGGAGCCCCCGACCCCCACGGCGCACATCCAGGAGCTGCCGGACCGTGTAGGTGGGATGGTCATCGATAATCCGGCGGTACGGGGGCAGGGGGGGACAGAGGACAGGAAGAAACAGGCTTGATCCGGGACACATGGAAGGTCGGGTGGACACGAAGAGAGCGGGGCAGCCAGAGACGCACAGCAGAGTGGTTGATTATTCGGTTGATGCGGAAAGGACCGATGAACTTAGGTGCCAACTTGCGGCATTCCACCCTCCATACCTGACTAACGAGAGCGAGAGCGAGAGAGAGAGAGGAAGGGAGGGAGTAGCCAGGCAGGGACTGTGACAAAAGGACAACCAATACAACAAACAAACAATAAAAGTCAGCGCTGAAGTAAAACATTTCCAATTAACACATTCAGCGCCAGTCACGATGATAGTCGGGTTAACTCGCCATCGCTTGAGCGCCAATCACGAGTATAGTCGGGTTTTAATCGTTATTTCTTTTATTAGCGATATCCATTCATTTTCATCCATCCATCCTGATGTTATCGTTGGGAATGGGTCTGAGCTCGCAAAATGGCAAATACCGCCGCCTATCGTCTCCCGGATGGTATTGCACATCATTGGATTGGATTGGCTGGGGATGTGCATAAAAAAATCACTCCGGTCCAGGTTTTCCTTCTCGGGCATGCAGTATGTTATAACAGATGGACTGGGGAGACTGGGAGCAGCGTGGATTATGTGTTTTGGATATATAACGTTGGATCAATAAACGCAATCAATATTTGGAATGCGATCAGGAATTGGATTAATCTTTTTGCAGAACATCTGATGTGAGGTAAGGACTTGTTACCAGTCTTGGGTTAATCAGATGTTTTTTTCATAGCGATCACAACGTGTCTATGTGTGTGTGTGTGTGTGCGTGCCGTTGGCGCTGAGCAAGGCACGGATAAGTGATTTTCCAGCCCGCTTCCTTATCGTGCATAAGGACACATATACTATCGATAATCTAGCGTTTATTTGAAAACGATTAATAAATCAGCCGAAAAATGACAACGTGTTTTGTGTATTCCACTAAAGGGCTATTATCGCGTCTTTCTCTGGAATTACTAGAAATCTCCAAAACTATACTCATATTCAAAACGGTATAAAACGGAAATGTACAGATGAAAAAACAATCCTTTTTGTACATGTTGACTGCAAGCAAGTCATTGATAAGCGACGGGTGTATCAGACCCATAGCCATAATTTATAGTTTAAGCACTCGCAAATATCCCCGTCCTCCCATTGATTAAAGCGCTGGTTTACTAGGCCTAATTTTCCGGAAGGGGCTCGGCAGTCAATGAGTTAATAAATAAATAAGTAAATAGTGAGCACTATTGCACAGTGTTAAGTAAAAAAGATTTCAATATAAAATTGCACATTGTCCAATGGAGGAGGGCAGCCTGCAGCCCAGGTCATGAGAGACAGAGACAGAGAGAGAGAGAGAGAGAGAGAGAGAGAGAGAGAGAGAGAGAGAGAGAGAGAGAGAGAGAGAGAGAGAGAGAGAGAGAGAGAGAGAGAGAGGGGGGGGGTCATGGCTCACCTTAAGATTTTTCCTCAAATAGTTAAATTGCATCAAAACAGGCCAAATAGAATAGCTAATAATTCTCTGGAACTTATTGGAGGGCCAAACATAATGTTGTGGACGGCCAAATCTGGCCTGCAGGCCCTACCTTGGGCAGCCATGGCTAGAAGACCAAATAGAGCAGGGCTGGTGAAGCAGGTGATTGGCTGCATTGAGCTGCAGGAGTGGATGGTCAGTACAGCCTACACACACACACACACACACACACACACACACACACACACACACACACACACACACACACACACACACACACACACACACACACACACACACACACACACACACACACACACACACACACACACACACACACACACACACACACACACACACTTAGCTGTCCATCGTGTTCGATGATGACGCTTGCTCCAGGGATGGGGTGAGGGGGGGGGGGGGGGGGGGCTTAGCGCCGCTGCCGCTGGTGCCACTTCTCGTGGGCGTTGAGGCCGATCCTTGAGCCGCACACCCGTGCACGCACCCACATGGACACGCACGCACACACATGCACACATACACACACATACACACACACACACACACACACACACACACACACACACACACACACACACACACACACATGGAAGCAGAAAGAATGGGGCCTTGGGCGAAGGAAAAGAAGGCAGTGCAT
>NC_140175.1:71571688-71614188 GCF_963971535.1 Notolepis coatsorum
GGCCGCTCACAGCGCCCTCCTCGTCCCTGTCTCCGTCGTCTTCGCCGCCCTCGCCGTCCTCGCCTGAGGGGACCAACTCTACCTCTCCTCCCTCGTTCGGCGCTGCTTCAGCTGCTGCTGTAGCGGCGCTGCTGCTACACGCCCTAGGGTGCGGTTCACGAGGGTAAACGAAGGCACCCCCCACCTCTGCTTCGGATGAGCTCCGCGCTCTCATCGGGCTCCTTCGGGAAGCTCTCGTCCGCTCTTCCGGGTCGGAGGCCGGGAAGGGGCAGATCTTGCTCCGATCTCTCTGCACGGTCCTTTCGGCGCCCCCTCTTTCGGGACGAACCGTGAACACTGACGCCCTCTTGACGTTTCCATCGCCGCTCTCTGGGCCCGGCTGGTCGCCGGCCGGCGAGCGTCTGCGGCGGTAGTTGAAGTTGCGGCGGTAGCGGCGCCGACGAGGCCCCTGGTCCGGGCCGTCCTCGCCCCCTTGACCTCCTTCCGACCTGTTCTGTCTCTTGGGTACAGACTCCGGTTCTGACCGCATCGGGATGCGCAGCCGGGCGCCAGCGCTTTCGTCTGGCCGGCCGCAGTGGTATCGAATTCTACGGCACACCACCACACCTCCCCCTCCAGACCATGGTCTGGCGGTCGCCAGGTCGGGCGACCCGCCTGCTGCTGTGTGGGTGGCGTCCTGTACTGGTGGGAGAGGGGCCTCACCGCCCGGTACTTCCGCCAGGCGTGATTCTTCCATCGCGCGGGGGCACTCGCGGCCGATATGGCCGGGCTGTTGACAGTTGTAGCAGATCAGTCTCCCATCCTCACCCCGGCGGGGTAGTCTGCGCGGGGTAGAGGGCACGTCTCTCCTCCGTCGGCTTCCGGCGAAGCCTCTCTGGGGTGTGTCTCGCTCCTGTTGAAACGCCTGGAAGAGCTGTTCCATGCGCGCGCCCAACCGCTCTTGGCCGGCGAAGAGCTGTCGGATGGACTCCTGTAGCACGGCTATGTCCAGAGGTGGCTCGTGTCTTTTCACGACGACGCCGCGTATCATGCCCCTGTCGGCACCCCTTGTGGGGGGCAGGACCATCTCCTCTTCAGACCAGTCTATCGCCGCCTGCAGTACCTGAGGAAACGGCCGCGTACCGTCCTCCCTCATGTACTTCCGCATTTCCCTCCTCAGGGCCTCGTCTCTGAGGCCCACCACAAACCGCTCCTGCAGTAGGGCGGTGGCATCACCGACCAGCGTAGGCGCCCGACGTCGTAGGCGACGGACCCTCTCCTGAAGGTCATAGGCGAACTGGCGTATGGTCTCGCCGGCGGCCTGTCTTCGATCAAAGAACTCCCCCAGCCGAATGCTGACCAGGACCTTGTCCCCATAGGTTTCTTTGAGTATCTTGAACAAGGCTTCCGTGTCGGGGGCGGTTTCCTCCGTCAGGAAGCGTACCGTCTGCTTCGCCTCGCTTTTGAGGTGTAGCTGTATGACCTCCGCTTGTTCCTCCGCGGGCACTCGACTGGCCCGGAGGTGGGTCCTCATCGCCTGGATCCAGTCCTCCACAGGCAGTTCCCCCATCTCTTGTTCACCTCCAAATTCGCTGCACTTCCGCTCTCGTTGGACGTACACCACCGGGAGGGGCGCTGGAGGGAGCTGTTGGATCCCGGCCGGTGCCAAGGCAAGCGGAGCTCGGCGTCCGGCCTGCTCCCGCTGTTCGTGCTGGGTCTTTTCCAGCACCAGCGCCTGTCGGTCCAGGAGGCCCGCGTGTGTGTGGGTTCTGTTCGCCAACAGCTCCACCTGTGCGGTCAGTCCCTCCATGCGTTCGGCCTCCTCTTTCTTTACCTCGGCGGCGGCGTCCTCGCCGTCTCGTTGCACCTTTAGGGCCGCCTCAGTGTAGCGCTTCTCTAGGAGTGCCTTGTTGATCAACTCCTTGATCGCTTCGGCTTGCTGCGTCAGTAGTGTCGCCTGAGTCTCACACTGCTCCTGCAGCTGCTCTAACTCCGCCTCCCTCTCCTGCGCGACGTGGGTCTCCCCTTTCTGTATCAAGGTGGCGGCGGCCTGGCCCTCTCGTAGCTCCTGTAGGGCCACCTGAGTGTGGAGGGCCTGGTCAGTCAACTCCTTCATCGCTGCGGCTTGCTGCTTTAGCAGTGCCGCCTGAGTCTGACACTGCTCCTGCAGTTGCTCAAACTTCGCCGCCATCTCTTGCGCGGTGGGGGTCTCCTTCTTTGGCATCGTGGGTCTCTCTACGGGTCTCGGTCAAGGGAGTAAGTTAGGATGTTGATCCTGTTTGTGACGCCAAATGTAGCAGGGTGGATTATCCCTGCTTCGTGGGAACGGTAGCTGGCAGTCAGGAGGTAGCTGGACACAGCAGAACTCTGTCTGGCTGCACCCTCGTCTTTGGGCCTGGGGCGTCGACTGGAGGCTGGTAGTGTGAGTGGATGGGGCCCGGGATTTACCAACCTGGTCTGGTACTCTGGTCTTCCTTCCCTGTCGCAGGGCGGTCAGCAGTACTCCCCAACACGCTCCCACTCCTCCCAGTCGCTCCTTAGACCCTCCCACACCTCGTGACTGAATTGTAATCAAATACTCTGAGTTCCCCCCGCAAGCAGTACCCTCCCTCAATGACCCTAGAAACCTTACAATGAAAAGGGGAGAGTTGGGTAGGAAGGGGTTAACCATATATATACGTTACCCACACCAAAAGAGTTAATGCAGGGCACAGGAATGGACACGCACACAGAACCCCATTCAAGTCTTTATGTTAATTGTACTGTTCAGTTACAATTATTTAATACTAGTGGCCAATTGGGCTGAAGTCATAGCCCCTGCTGTTCAACTCAATACCTCATAAACACGTATATTATGCACCCACCTCTGGGTTACTATCAGGGATAATATACTTCACTGTGTTTGACTCATCACCCACGTCTGGGTCTTCACCCTGTATAATACCTCAACAGGCTTTAATTATACGGCCAGAATAATACCTCAAAAGGCTTTAATTATAATGCACCAGGTCTGTAACTTCCCCCCCAGGGAAGGGTTAATTGAATGGGAAAATATTAATACACACACATTGTATCACGCTCAAAGAAAAGGAAATAAAACCAAAAGTGTGGGCCCACAATTACCAAAACAAAAGCCCTATGCTAATGCCGGCATGTAATGTAATGTTTGGGGTCTGCAGTTAGCAACGTTAACTTCACCCGCAGGCCGCTCCACACTGTGTAAGGTGCAATAGATCCTGGGCGCCGAAGCCCTAATGTTTACTCTACCAAAATGGCGGCCGCGCCGCTCCACCACCGTCCTGGTGGCAAGATGGCGTCGAACACTCGCGTCGCAGGTGCTAGCAGGCGGAGCTATAGCAGAGAGGCAGTGCTGGCTGAGCTGGTGCTGGGCGACCTCTGCTGGACGGGACGGCTCCCGTGTTGGCTGCTCTCCAGCCGGCGCGGAGTGGTGGTAGAACCGCCGGTGAAGACGGCTGCTGACGGCCAGAGCAGAGTGTTCGCAGGTCCACACCCGTAGCTGCACGCAGTCTATACCGGCACTGTAACTAAGTATAACACGAGCAATACTACTGTGATCCTTAGCCGCACGCTACCTATACCGCTCACTGTAACTAGGTATAACTCGACTGTTAGTGCCTGGCTCTGCACTTATTGTTCATATCATACCACTGGTACTGCTAGGATATCGTATCCACTAGCCAGTACTTCCTATCACCCGTCACTGTTCCACGGGGCACTCCGGCATAAAGTCAGCAACGGGGCTATCCAGAGCCCCCCCGTTAGACGTGACTTCTCGTTGTCAAGTTCACTGCCGAAGAGAACGACTTCCGCTGGGCTCCTCCCTTTATCATCTCTCAGCTCTCTCCGCCACTCTCTGCCTGCTACTGCCCCCTGCTGGTCCCGCCTGCCAGTCACAAGGGGAGGCGCACTGTAGAATATGAATCAATACTGTCATTTATAATCCGTATTCCAATGCTCTTTGGACGGGGACGTTTGTGTCATTGTTCGTGTGAATCAATGACACTAGTTAGAATGTCTTTGTGTACAAAAAGGGATATAAACACAGTCAGCAGTTCTGAATAATATACCATATTTTCCAGACTGCTACACATGCAAGCACACACACGCGCGCGCGCGCGCGCACGTGCGGAATCCAGCTGCGCTCCTCACACAAATGCATGCACGCAAGCACACACACACACACAAATGCATGCACGCAAGCACACACACACACACATGCTCGCGGAATCCAGCTGCGCTCCTCACACAAATGCATGCACGCAAGCACACACACACACACACACGCACACGAATGCATGCACGCAAGCACACACACACACACACACACACAAATGCACGCAAGCACACACACACACACACACACACACACACACACACACACACACACACACACACACACACAAACACACACAGACCACTCTAGATTAGAAGACCAACATTCTGCTTTTGTTTTGCCAATTGTATTGAAAACTGAAGAATCTCTCTTAGTCACCATATTATAACATTCTAATCAATATAAGAACTGTCAGAAAGTCCTTCTTCTGGTCTAATCGTTTCCTGGACTGTATGATGTGACCACAATATTGCTTCAATGCTGCCTGAACCGGAACTACTTCTGAAGTAGTCGCTGTCACTTCATAAAGTAGTTCCAAGAAAAAGTTAAATGGCCGTGTTCATAGCACTGATGAACTATACTGACCAAAGCAAACAGTACAGCTCTGTGACTTGATTTAACAGTTTTATGGACAACAATGGCATTTTATGACCTCTGAATATGAGCTATAATCCTGTGTTGGCTGGATGGACCACATTTGTAAGTAGAGGAAATGCATTGTATCATCATGGCTATGAAAATACGTTAAGGACATGGAGGATTTCAAAGAGGCAATGAATGATGTCTAGTGAAATGGCGTCTTTTATGAAGCAGCAGTCCATCATAACTGAACTGCTCAAAACGCAGAACATGGAACAAGAAAAGCAAATCATTCATCTGGAAAACCGAGCGTCTTACCTGGAGCAGTACTCACTGATGAACAATGTTCTAATCTCAGGACTGATGATCAGACCACAGAATTACCTTCAGGCTGTCAAACACACTGGGCCAGAGAGCAGAACACAGTCAACAGAGGAGCAGGTAAGTGCATTTCTTCAGAGCAAAAATATTGAGACCTGTCACACAATACCAACTAGGAATCTACCATAGTCTACCATACCTGCCGTAATCATTCGCTAACAGGAAACACAACGTTGATTTACTTACTTACTACTTACAGGTTTACATTAACAACCACTTCACCAAGATAAAAGTAGATATTGCTTGGAACGCAAGGCTACTTAGGAAGCAGGACGAGATTAATTCCACCTGGACTGTCCACCAGAGGTGCACCAGAGAACGCCAGAGGGCAGGAACAAGAAAAAAGAAGACGGTAAAAGTCTGGCAGTAAAATCAAATATATTTACAGATTACAACCTTTATTTAATGGTTCATATTTAGATAAAAGGTAATTTACTGTATTTTATGGCATTTACACTTAAAGTAGAAAAACAAAAGTGATCTGTAAAATAATACAGTGAATTTCCCGTGATTTTTTTTTTTATTTTTTTTTTTAGTGTAGACCAACTTGAGATGTATGACAGAGACTAGAAATATGTGCTGTGTACATCATGGGGTATGCTCAGGTACTGTGTCCATCATGGGTTATGCTCAGGTAGTACTGTGTACATCATCATGCATTCTCATGTACAATACTGCTCCTCATTGTTACATAGACATAATAATCATTATATTATATACATCACACATTGGAAGAATGTGAAGAATGTGAACACTAGAATTTGAACAAGTCGATCTGGATCATAACTTACTTGATAATATCGGCAATACCAACTGCTACTATTATACAGAGGAGCAGTTTAATCAGAATCAGAGTCAGAATCACAATCACAATCATCAGAAAGGTCTTTATTTGCCAAGTCGTTTTCACATACAAGGAATTTGCTTTGGTCGTTTTCGGTTGCGACATTAGCGGACAGACATTAACAGACAGATAATACAATAAAGAGGTGGAGTAAGATAAAATGAAATATGAACTAAGTTGAGCACAATAGAATAATATAATATAATTATGAAATAAAATAGAATATAGGCCAGGGCTGTACAACTGTAAATAAGAGGTTGAATAATATTAAATGTGATATAAACTAAATTAAATATAGCACAATAGAATCTGAGAATTTACAATAAAGATACAATAGGAATAGGCCAGGCCAGGGCTGTGCCATTGGGTAATTATGTGCAAAGTGTATGAGTCAGTGACTGCTCCAACGGATCACCACCTTAACGCGGTGGGGCAGTTTGTGCGTCTCAATGACCCCTAGACTCCTAGAGCTATGTCGGCAGGAGTCTTGTACTCCTAGCAGGGTCACCCAAGCCGAAGGAGAGAGACCAGACGAAGAGTGATCCAACTGGTCCTCCAGGTTGGGGGTTGGGCTGAGGGCCGATAACCCGCTCCCGGAAAAACACTTTATTACAGAAACCAGAAACAGAGCAAATTCACACAATCTTCGAGACGCCATAGTCAGTCCTTCTTGCAACAGGAGAGACACCATGACACCCAAGGGCCAAAGCCGAGAGGACGCCTTTGGGCCGAATAGGCCACTAGTGCATCCGAAGGAAACCATGAAAATTGGGAATTGGAACGTACAAACACTGTACAGGAGCGGCAACATTGCCATAGTAGCAAGAGAGATGACAACCAGAGGAATCGACATCATATGAATCAGCTAAACACACTGGACGGGGCAAGGAAAAGTGGAGCTTGCAACCGGAGAATCCATCATTTACTCAGGAAGAGATGATGACAACCACAGACAAGGGGTGGGCATAGTGATGTCTAAAAAAGCAGCAAGAGCACTGATAGATTGGACACCAGTCAGTGAAAGGCTCATTCAAGCTCGGTACCATTCCCAACACATCAAGCTCACAGTTGTCCACATCTATGCACCCACAGAAGATGCAGAGGATCAAGTAAAAAATTAGTTCTACAGGAGACTGCAAGACGTCCTAGACAGCAGGAACATACACGACATGCTGATCATCACCGGGGATATGAACGCCAAAGTGGGAGATGAAAACCAGGGCTACGAAAGAGTGATGGGCAAGCACGGGATCGGAAAGCGTAACGACAACGGAGAAAGACTGTGTGAAATGTCTGACATGAACAAGCTAGTCATTACTGGAACACTATTCCCACATAAGAATATACACAAGGCCACGTGGGTATCTCCGGACGGGAAGACCAAGAACCAGAAAGATAGACCATGTGCTAATTAACAAACGATTCAGGAACTCAGTGAAAGACACAAGAGTATGCAGATCTGCAGACATTGGAAGCGACCACTACCTCGTGTGCACAACGGTCAAGTTAAGACTGAAGACGAAGCAGAAGAAAAAGAAAAGCACCAGAGTCAAGTACAACGCAACAAAGCTGAAAGATGAAGCCATCCTGAAGACTTTTACCATCAACCTGAGAAACAGGTTTCAGGTGCTGGAAGATGAAGGGCGAGGAATAGAAGACAACGAAGAGGTGGAGCGTGACTTTCAGGTTCTGGAGAAAGCCTACACAGAAGTCGCTGAAGCAATCCTGGGTAGACCACGGAAGAATAAGAAGCCATGGATCAGTAAATAATCATGGAACCTTGTAGACCAGCGTGAAACAATAAACAAGAGGATCCTTGGCACACACTCAGAAAGAATCAAGAAACAGCTAAAAGCAAAGTACACAGAGAAGGATAGAGAAACAAAGAGAAGTATAAAGACAGACAAAAATAAATGGATGGAGAACATTGCAAGTGAAGGAGAAGAAGCTGCAAGGAAACAACAAATGAAGACACTGTACGGTCTTACAAAGGCACTGTGCAACGAGAGACCTAGACAGAGCACAGCAGTACTGGACAAGAATGGCAACCTCATCAGCGGAAAAAATGCAGTGCAGGCAAGGTGGACAGAACACTTCAAGGAAGTACTGAATAGGGAACCACCAGAAAACCCAATAACTGATGAGGAAGAATGTGAACTCACTAACATGATTGAAGAGATTCCTGTACATGAACCAACACTAAGTGAAGTAAAGGAAGTGATTAAAGGACTTCAGAATGGGAAAGCACCAGGAATCGACAACATCACAGCCGAGTTATTAAAAGCAGACATAGAGTTTTCAGCAAAGAAGGTACATCAATTGTTGGAAAAAATATGGAGGCAGGAGAAGATCCCGAAGAACTGGAAGAGGGGGCGTATCATCAAACTAGCAAAGAAAGAAAACCTCAAAGAATGCAAGAACTCAAGAGGCATCACCCTACTTCCAGTCGTAGGGAAGATACTTGGCAGGATCATCATTGACCGAATCAGAATTGGAATCGACTCACGGCTAAGAAAAGAACAAGCCGGTTACAGAAGAGGAAGAGGAACAACAGAACAAGTCTTCATACTGCGGAACATTATTGAGCAAGTAAACGAGTGGCAAGCAACACTCCACCTGAACTTTGTGGATTTTGAAAAGGCTTTCGACTCAGGCTACGTTTAGACG
Source organism: Notolepis coatsorum (assembly GCF_963971535.1). Taxonomy (NCBI): domain Eukaryota; kingdom Metazoa; phylum Chordata; class Actinopteri; order Aulopiformes; family Paralepididae; genus Notolepis; species Notolepis coatsorum. The sequence goes on from NC_140175.1 coordinate 71,580,274, forward strand.
GAGAGAGTCTGAACAGAAACCGCAAAAGTAGTCTTGCGGTCTCACTTTCAATTTTGCGTTTAGACTAGCGTTTTGGGATGGAATTCTCCGTGCAGACGAGGCTGTAACGACGGAGCCCCGCTGTCACACGATTGGCGCATATGTCACATGACGTGCTGTGAAGACCCGCCCTACTCTGCCTCTGATTCGCAGACTGTGGGTGGGGAATGTGATTGGACCAAAGCAGAGTCACTCACAGACAGTGGGTCCAGTCACGCCGCGGGACAGATTCTTGTGTATTTAAAAGTACTGCCAATGTAGCCTTCAGGTGATCGCCATGGATATAATCAGACATGCTTTGTTTACGCTTCTAGGCTACTGGCGCATGCCTGTGATGTAAGCAGTACGTGACGAGAGCCTTGAGAACCCTTTCGTCATCGTTTTATGCGGTTTGACAGTTTAGATGATAGCGCAAAGGTTTATCGTTTCTAGGAATTCCACCCTGGAAGGTAGTCTCACTTTTTTGCGGTTTCACCCCGTAAAAACGCTGTTTCCGTATAAACGAAAGGCACATCCGAAAAAATATTTTTGCGGATTCACCTGCTAGCGTTTCCGTCTAAACAGGGCCTCAGTCCACCATGAAAGCCTATGGCTAATTATGAAGAAATATGGAATCCCAGAGAAGATTGTCCAGATAGTGAAAATATTCTATGAAGACTTCCAGTGTGCAGTAGAAGACCAAGGAGAAATATGCAAGTGGTTTAACCCTTTCTCCGCCGATGACGTGTTTACACGTCATTCCTCGCCATGCGTAATCTGCCAATGACGGGTTACGGCGTCTTTGAGATCAATATTTAATATTTTCGTCATGGTATTCACATTTCACCCACGGAGTCTTTGCTGGTGTTGTAGGACTCCGCTCAACTCTGCAACGCTTCAATACCGCCACCTGGTGGCCGATCGGAAGATGAACATGGAAGATGAACAAGGGAGACAACAAATCAGTCGACGTGTTCCATAACAGATGCCTCAGAAGAATCCTCAGAATCCAGTGGCAAGACCGCATCAGCACCGTAGAGCTACTAGAAAGAGCCGACATGAAGCCGTTGAGCAAGAAAGTGAAGTGGCGAAGATGGAAGATGATAGGACACATACTGAGGCAAGACCACAACAACGACTGCAACATAGCAATGACTTGGGCACCAGAAGGGAAAAGAAGAAAAGGAAGACCAAAGACTACCTGGAGACGCACAGTAGAGAAAGAAAGAAAAGAGGCAGGGTGGAGCTCATGGCCTGAAGCAAGAACAACGGCAGCTGACCGGGAGAAGTGGAAACGCTCTGTGAAGGCCTTATGTGCCACTAGGCACGAAGTGGATAGGTAACAGGTAAACAGGACCTGTTTAACAGGTATGAGTCAGTGAAGTATGAACGTACGTTATATCTATAACCATAGTTATATGAGTATAGCGGACGCTCTGCGTCCTTCTGGAACACATCCTTACGCCAGTATAATACTGAATAAAATCTCCACATGCACCTTTATACACCTATTTGCCTGGCCACACCCCCATCCGCTCCTCTACATAAGCAGGGGTGTGGCCATACTATCAGCTCCTTCCCAAGCCTTTCACCACCAGGGCGAAGACCACGGGGTCCTCATTGAGTCCGACGCAGAGCATCCGCTATACTCATATGACTATGGTTATAGATATAACCGTACATTATAGACCATATAGCTACCGCTCTGTGTCCTTCTGGAACACAGGAGCTGAACAGAGCGGAAGCTCGACAAATGTACCCGCTGAGGCCCCCCACAACCATCAGAACCGGGGAGGATCCGAGCCCCCAGACCCCCCTAGTGGAGGACGGGAGGGAATCGGACCCGACTGTGCGAAGAGGGGTTTAGCAACTCAAACGCACAGGGTGAGCAGACCGTGGGACTTACCTTCCCACAGAAGAACCCACGACTACACAAACGCGCAACCCACATGCCACTAGGGAACGAACGGGCAAAAACCCAACCCTGTGGCAAGGCCGTAGCAGCGGAGGGACCGGACCCCCCGGAAAAAGGGGGCCTGGTGAGGCCAACGACGCCGCAGCATCGAGACCTCACCAGGCGGTCACTTGTGACACTACCCCCCACATCGCCAGCGTATTCGGACAGGGCCCATCCAAGAGCAGGCCCTTCCCCCCACAGCACGCCGCCCCGAAGCACTCAAGAGGCTACACCCACAGCGGGACCAGGCAGCGTACCGGGGAGACAACCCTCAAAGAGGGCGATCCCTCCATCCAGGCAACAGGCCACTCGACCTGAGCCTGGAGCACTGCATACTAGACAGGCGCCAAAGGAGTCTGCTGAAAACAGCACCCTGGCGGAAGGGGCGTATGCTGGTATGCTGTGCACCATGTCGCAGCCTCCACAAAAAAAACCAGACCCTCTAGAGGGGCCGAGGCAGAGTTGACTCCGCTACCAACACACCAGGAAACCAACCACCACCTTGGTTCTAACATGAGGCGGTTGTTCCTATAACCCCCCCAAGAAAAAACTCCAAAACTCCAAAACACAACTGCGGGTATACACTGGCTATACAGCAGTACAAGTGTTTCAGTTTTCAAGAAGGGGTTAACCCAGGCTAACAGGTAGACGAAAACAAATTCGGACCTGGGCCCGGCGGACCGGGACGTACACAGGGATGCCAGAGGGGTTCTACAAGAACCACCTCGACAGCCCCCTCCCAGCCCCGCCAAGCAGGAGAAGAGAGGGGCGAAAAAAGAATGGAGAAAGACCAGGCTCCTTAGCACAGCGCAAGGTACAACACAATATGGACCAAGCAACAGTGAGGGATAACACGCAGTAACATAACCACGAACACCTCCATAACATCAAACCCTGCAACGCCCGGGCCGACCCGGCATTTTTCCCCCGAAAAAGCACAAGTCCCTCAGGGTACCAGAACAGCAGATCTGCGCCCTGGCGGACAACGGGTTAACCGACCAGGTCCGGCGCGACCAGAACCAGTCCCGTGTCCTAATCACGCCGCCATCCCCAGTCCCAGGAGGGGGGTAGGTACGCGTGTCGATCCAAAACATTATAGAGGGCGCCACCCAGACGGTCAGAACACAAAGCACCGCGTCCGGTGGCCCACCCCAAGGGCGTGAGACCCCTCTACCAATGCTTCGATCAATTCTGTTAACATCCCCCAGAGATGAACGAGAATTCGTCAAGACAAGCCTAGTACACTGGCGCTCGGAAGAGACAAACTCCATCCCAGTTGCCCATAAAAAACGCTGTTTCAATGATGAGCAACCAAGGCGCGCAAGCCCATGCATGGTTCCTATCAGAAGCACCCAGGGCCAGCACTACGTACACGTCGAGACCCAAAACATATCAATGGTAATTCCAACAAGAACCCAGATACCGTTCCTCCAAGCCGCCTGGGAAAACGACAAGAAGCCGCTTTTTTTACAGAAAAAAATACGGACATGGGTCCCATATGACGCGGCTGAGGGAAAACAACACCCGTCAACCTGCTCCATAATAGAGGGGACGGGGAACCCCCAGAGAGACTTCCCACGTGAGCAACAAATTAAAAAGTGTATGTAACATTGAGCCACGTGAGCACGCTCAAGACACATATATACAGAGCGCAGCAGAACTCTTGAGTTCCTATGAACCGCAACACCAACTTGACAACAACAGAGGTCCACATATGGAGCCTGTAAAGAACTCACGGAAGTCGGCAACCAATAGAAACGCGCCCAGTGACGTACTCTATGGCGGGGGGAATCCCATGACTCAACCGACCAACAGGCGAGGAGTCAGGGAACTCCCTACCCCCCCCCCCCCCCCCCTCTCCCGTGCCGTGCTGACCAATCAGTGCGGCAGGGAACCTGAAGGATAGAAGGCCACACCCCGGATACGATAGAAAACAAGCCATTTAGTGGTGATACCTATGTAGCCAGCATGCTAATGGAGAAGCGTATATGTATATGTATGTAGCAGTACTGACTATCTGTATGTCATGTATGTCATATATGTCCTGATGAATTGAAAATGGGGGACCCTGATGTAAACAAGACGAAAGTCTTTCTCTGGTCTGCATCCCCTTAACAATTGTGTGTATTGAGCTGTACTGTATTGTACCCATTCTGCAATCTGTTAATAAAGTTTTCAATCAATCAATCAATCAATCAATCAATATCCTACCAGGATAAGCTAACCCAACGCACGCTAGTCACAGACGACAACTCGTCTGCGAACAGGGTTTATAAACAAGGCCGAAGGCTTATGTGTGAACACGACACCCGTGTTTCATGTTTCAAGAAAAAAACACAGAAGGTTGAGAGAGGGTCTATAAGACCTCGGTACAAGCTATACACACAAGCACTTCTGTAGGCTAACACTCCAAAGCTGTGGACTCAATGCCATTGTTTACCAATGTAACAGAACACACACAACCCCCTCAGACAACGGTAAAAATGTACCACTATAAGAAGAAACATATTTCTTCAGGATGAGGAAAGAAAAAGCCTTTCGACCGAGTGCTAGCTACAGGACTTGCTAATAGAGAATAGATATTTATTTGTCATTGTTGGTACAACGAAATTTGTTAGGAACATCACCACTGGCATACAACATAAGATATAGCATGTGCAAAATAATAATGTCAATAATAATAGTAATATAGTAATATAGTAATAAAGTATCAATGTCCCAATGTTCTCAATATATAACATACCATCATTGTCCCAAGTGCATTTAGTGCTAGTGCAAATAAATTAATAAATATAAATATTTCAGTCCAGTGAGTTGATGGAAGGAGGGGGGGGGGGCGTTGACTTGCAAAGGATGAAGTATTGTATAGTGCAGCAATGCAAGTCCGGTTCACAGTTATTGTTGTAATGTGGCACATATATATGTAGCGACCAGAATGACTAAAAGTCCTGCTCTCCTAACAACCCCACAACTAGGTGAGGGTTCACACATCCTATCCCCTCACCAGGAGGGACCCTTTATTTAATGTGTAACAAATCATATGGTTGGGGCGGGGAAGGGAACAGGGGTAACAGGGGGAAAATCACTAGCGGCGCCTGCCGCGTGCAGCCCGGTGCTTCTCCCCACGAGGAGCGGGCCCGGAGGGACGGTTCTGGGGTGCCTGGACACGACGATCCCTACCGTCACCTCGGACGCCTTCACCGTATTACGTGCCGATCGAACGGCTGCCTCAGGAAAGAGCATCGGCGGCGGGGTCTGCCTCCTCACGAACAATTCCTGGGTTAATCCCGAAGGGGTGCATGTTCTCTCGAACTCGTGTTCCCCGGACATGGAACACCTTTCTATCCTGTGCCGTCCGTTCCACCTCCCCAGGGAGTTCACCGCGGTCATCATGACCGCCGTATATATTCCCCCACAGGCGAATACGGGCAAAGCGCTGGGAGAACTACATGATCACCTCAACAGACACCAGATCAAACATCCGGACGCAGCGATGGTAGTGGCCGGCGATTTCAACCAGGCAAACCTGAAGAAAGTGATGCCGTCCTTTTTTCAGCACATCGCCTGCTCCACCAGAGGGAGGAACACACTCGACCACTGTTATTCCCCGTTCAGAGCCGGCTACAAGGCAGTAGCCGCTCCGCCATTAACGGGGTCCTCAAGCTCGAGTGACCACGACTCCATCTTGCTATTTCCCGCATATCAACAAAGATCACGTGACGCCGTCGTGTCACGTGAGACAAAGAAGTGGACCGACGAATCAGAGGCCACGCTCCAGGACGTGTTAGCAGACACGGATTGGGATATGTTCCAAGGAAGCGCCAGTGACGTCAGCGAGCTCGCAGACACAGTGGTGAGCTACATAACAACAATAGCTGATGGTATTGTCCTCACGAAAATGGTGCGGGTTTTCCCAAACCAGAAACCGTGGGTGGACAGCACTATTAGAGCAGCTCTGAACTCTCGCACCACCGCCTACAACCTGGGTAGAGAGTCAGGAAACATGGAGGAGTATAAGGCTTCAGTCTATACTCTACGCAAGGCTGTTAAACTTGCTAAGAGGACATATGCTGACAAACTGGAGACACAAATGGCACAAAACGACACAAGAGGATTATGGCAGGGACTGAAGACAATAACTGACTATAAATCGGGGAGCGATGACGCCTCCCTCGCGGACAAGCTCAACACCTTCTACGCTCGGTTTGGTGTAGACAGTGGCGCTGCTGGCTCTCCGGCTAGTGACGTCACTGGCGCGCCGGCTGTTGTGGAGGGGGGGGGGGCAACCGCGGGGGGGCGGGGACGCTCTCTCGTTGTCGGAACACAGTGTGAGAAGAGCATTTATGCAGGTGAACACCAGGAAGGCTGCTGGCCCAGATGGGATAACAGGACGCATACTCAAGTCCTGTGCCAACCAGCTGGCCCCAGTGTTCACCGCCATATTTAATCAATCCCTGGCGCAGTCAGTGGTCCCTGCCTGCTTCAAGATGTCTACCATCATCCCTGTACCGAAGAAACCCTCCCCAACATGTCCAAATGACTACAGACCGGTGGCACTCACCTCTGTGGTCATGAAATGTTTCGAGAGGCTGGTCAAGGACCACATTTGTGCCTCCCTCCCCAGTGATATGGACCCTATGCAATTTGCATACAGGACAAACAGGTCCACTGACGACGCGGTCTCCCAGGTACTGCACAGCACCCTCTCTCACCTTGACCGCCAGAAGGGGGGTTATGTGAGACTGTTGTTCATTGACTACCTGAGACAGTTAAGGAAGTTCAGAGTATCGGGGAAGATACTCCAGTCCTTCTACTCAGGAGCTGTAGAGAGCATCCTGACCGGAAACATCACTGCCTGGTATGGAAACAGCACGGCACAGGACAAGAAGGCTCTGGCTGCAATTGTAGCTTACCACCACCGGTATGACTGTGTATGAACGAATAATGGACTCTGTGAAGCGCTCTGGGTGTCATGAAGAGCGCTATATAAATCCAAGTCATTATTATTATTATTATTACAGAGAGTGGTGCGCTCAGCCGAGCGTACCACGGGTATTGCACTACCTCCCATGCAGGTTCTATACAACAAGAGGTGCAAATCCAGAGCCTGCAGAATAATGAAAGACCCCCACCACCCCAATAACAGCCTGTTTCAGCTGCTGAGGTCAGGCAGACGCCTGCGAACCCCAGCTACTAGGACAGAGCGGCTTAGGCTCAGCTTCTTCCCCCAGGCCATCAGAGCCCTGAACAATGAACATTGAGTGCCACAGAACACTGAACTATCCACACACAAACACACATGAACACACACACGACACGCACGCGGTGCACGCTCACACACTAGCAGCCACTTAACACTTTAACATGAGCGGGCACACACTCATGCCGCACACACGCACACTTATGGCCAAAAGGAAAGGCCACTTTAAACTAGAATAACAGGAACAGTGTATTGCACTACCAAAGCTACCTAGCATGTCCTATATATATGCTCTGTAAATAACTATGTACAGATACCGAGATGTCACACCATGTTACCTGTTACCTGTTTATTGCACAATGTTGTTTTTTTATTGGATTCTATTATATGTTGTACCACTGTATTGCACATCGTTGCGGGCAAGACCACCCGCATTTCATTGTATACTTGTATGCCGTGACAATTAAAACTCTTGACTTGACTTGACTTGACTTGGGCGTGGGTCGGCTGGCTGCGGCAGACGAGGCACCCTCTTCGCTCCTGGCCTTCTTGGCCGAAGGCCCAGTAGCGGCGGCGATGGTGGCGGTGGCAACGGTCGCGGTGGCCTCCGTCGAACAGCACCGGCAGCGTCGGGCGGGGGGAAATGGGGCTGGAGCACAGCGTGCTCCTCCTCCATGTCCCTGCATGCAGCCGTCATTTTCTGCATGGCAGACCCAAACAGCCCAGCTTCGGAGAGGGGGGCCGTGAGCAGGTAAAGCCTCTTCTGCTCCGGCACCCTCGCCTGCTCCAGCCAAAGGTGGCGCTGGGACAGAGTGGCCAGGGCGCGTATCTTCCCGGCGGCGATTCCCTGCAGCTGTATCAGGTGCAGGATGGCTCCAGCCGCCTGGGCATGTAGGAACTGATGGTGCTCATCCAACACCGACCCGCCCGCCATCATCCCCGACATGAAGCGCGCCAGCTGCGCGATGTTTGACGTCGCAGCCAGGCTCTGTGTCGCGGCGATGAATGACTGGTCACTCCAGTTGGCCAACTGCCGATTTCCCATGGGGAACCGGCTTCCGCAACGGCTCCCACACCACCTCGGGACAAAGGATAGACGCCATCGGGCTATCAAGCCGAGGCACCCCTTCCTTCAATCCCTGGACCAAACCCGCCACCCTTGTGACTGGCATGTAGGCGGGGGTAAGGCCAGTGATGCGGGAGATTCCCTCCATTGAGGGAAAAAATGGGCAGTCAACGTCCGTCTCCCTCACAGAACGACGTTGCCAGAGATGACCTATCAAGTCATCAGGGACAGGGCGTAGCAGAGATTGTGCTCGTCACCAATGCAAGAGGCTGCGGTCTCGACTCCCGGAGAGTCAGCATTGCCTTGGCTTGGGCTGATCGCTATACTAACTCGTTTGGCTGAGTTAGGGGGAGGGAAGCCGTGGGTGGGTCCTGGGCGTTGTGGACAGCACAGCCTGCACAGCGAGGGTAGGATCTGGAGAAAGGTAGTGTGACCTTCCACACGTTACACTCTCCCGGTGAGAATCTGCGCTGCCAGGCTGGCTGCCGGCTAGCTGCACATGTGTCGGAGGAAAGCATGTGACAGTCTCCGGCCTCCCGGACCAACAGTAGGGGGGGGGTGCGCAACAACCAGGAAGGGGGTTGGGAATTGGCATAACGACTAATGGGAGAACAATCGGAAAAAAGGAGGGGGGAAAAGATAATAGAAAAAAAAAATCATCAGGGACAGGTGCAGGCAGTGGCTGCGGCAATGCCACGCCATTAGCGGCTGCGGCGGCCGCCATGAGCTCCGGGAACAAGGCAAGTAATTCCCCATGCGTACCTCCCTCCACGCAGCCCGCGTCCCTCACGTACGGGAGGCGGCCACTCTGTGTGGCACCACCATCCGACGAGGTTGATAGCAGGACATCCCGTCTCCGAGTCGGAGGTTTTAACCCAACACCGGATGACGAGGGACCCCAAGGAGACATATCACACCCTGCCACACCGTGAGGGGGAGAGTGATACGTCTCCACCGGGGCGTCAAACAAGAGCGCTCCCGCTCCCTCCATAAAATCCTCTGTTTCCATTGGACAAGGAGACCGAGCAGGAACACCCTCGTCTGGCTCCAGCAACTCCCCAAAGCCAGGCCTTTCGCCCCTGCAGCTCACCATCTATGGCGCGACCCCGGTCAGTCGCCTTTGGTTTAGCTCCGCGACGATTGTGCTCATTTTTAGCTATTATGTTTGTTTTTTCGACTTTTTTTATTAAATCATCACTGGCGGGTATGTCATACGACCGCCAGACACTTATGGACCTAAACTCCGGACTCAAATTGGAGTTGGGAGACACTTTATGCCCAGAAGGGCTAACAGAAATCAAGCGGGAGAACGGCAACAAAGGAAACGGCAGAAAGAAACATAGAGGTAGACGAGGCGGTATCAGACTTAGATTAAAAAGATCTGCTTACCGTCCAGCAATTCCATCCATCTTTCTGGCGAATGCACGTTCGTTGGAGGGAAGGATGGACGACTTGAGAGCGAGGGTACGATTCCAACGGGAGATGAGAGACGTTAATATCATGTGTTTCACTGAGACATGGCTCAAGCCAGCAACGCCGGATAACAGCGTCTCTCCATCGGACAATTTCACCGTCCTGAGAGCAGATCGCACGGCAGCCTCTGGGAAGAGCGTCGGAGGTGGGGTCTGCATCCTCACGAACAATCTCTGGGTTAATCCCAAGGAAGTACATGTCCTCTCAAGTTCATGCTCCCCAGATATGGAACATCTCCAGATCCTGTGTCGCCCGTATCACCTACCCCGTGAGTTTACCGCGGTCATTTTATCCGTCGTGTATATTCATCCACAGGCAAATACCGGCAAAGCGCTGGGGGAATTACACGACCACATCAACAAACAGCAGATCAAGCACCCGGAAGCCGCGACGATAGTGACTGGTGATTTCAACCAGGCAAACCTGAAAAAAGTGATGCCGACTTTTTTCCAGCACATCGCCTGCTCCACAAGAGGGGGAAACACACTCGACCACTGCTACACCCCGTTCAGAGCTGCCTACAAGGCTGTAGCGGCTCCACCACTGATGGGCTCTGTAAGCGCGAGCGATCACGACTCCATCTTTTTAATCCCAGCATACAAACAGCGATCACGCGAAGCCGTCGTGTCACGTGAGACAAAAAAGTGGGCTGACGAATCAGAGGCCGAGCTCCGTGACGCGTTCAAGGATACAGACTGGGACATGTTTGAAGAAAGCGCCAGTGACGTCAGCGAGTATGCTGATACCGTTGTAAGCTACATAACAACAGTGGCAGACGGCATTGTCCCCACAAAGACGGCGCGGGTTTTCCCAAACCAGAAACCTTGGGTGGACAGCACTATAAGACCAGCCCTAAACTCACGCACCACGGCTTATAACCTGGGCAGAGAGTCAGGAAATATGGAAGAATACAAGGCTTCAGTCTACACTCTGCGCAAGGCTGTTAAACTTGCTAAGAGGACATATGCTGAGAAACTGGAGACACAAATGGCACAAAACGACACAAGAGGCTTGTGGAGGGGACTGAAGACAATAACTGACTACAAAGTCAGCGCCCCCGCAATGGGGAGCGACGACGCCTCTCTAGCGGACAAACTCAACTCCTTCTACGCTCGGTTCGGTGTAGACAGTGTCGCCGCTAGCCCTCTGGCTAGTGACGTCACTGGCGCACCGGCTGTTGTGGAGGGGGGGGGGCAACCGCGGGGGGGCGGGGGCGCTCTCTCGTTGTCGGAACACAGTGTGAGAAGAGCATTTATGCAGGTGAACACCAGGAAGGCTGCAGGCCCAGATGGTATAACAGGACGCATACTTAAGTCCTGTGCAAACCAGCTTGCCCCGGTGTTCACCGCCATATTTAATCAATCCCTGGCGGAGTCAGTAGTCCCTGCCTGCTTCAAGATGTCTACCATCATCCCTGTACCGAAGAAACCCTCCCCAACATGTCCAAATGATTACAGACCGGTGGCACTCACCTCTGTGGTCATGAAATGTTTCGAGAGGCTGGTCAAGGACCACATTTGTGCCTCTCTCCCCAGCGATATGGACCCTATGCAATTTGCATACAGGACAAACAGGTCCACTGATGACGCTGTCTCCCAGGTACTGCACAGCACTCTCTCCCACCTTGACCGTCAGAAGGGGGGCTATGTGAGACTGTTGTTCATTGACTACAGCTCAGCGTTCAACACCATAGTCCCCACCAGACTGGTGGACAAGCTGATCGAGCTAGGCCTGAGCTCCGCCCTGAGCGCCTGGGTACTGGACTTTCTGAGTGAAAGACCCCAGGCGGTCAGGGTGGGGGGTCAGACCTCCAACACCATCACCCTGAGCATCGGGTCCCCCCAGGGCTGTGTTCTAAGCCCCCTGCTGTACTCACTCTACACACACGACTGTGTGGCCAAGTTCAGCTCCAACTCCATTGTGAAGTTCGCCGACGACACGGTGGTGGTGGGGCTGATCTCGGACAACGACGAGAAGGCCTACCGGGAGGAGGTTGAGGTACTGGAACGTTGGTGCCAGGACAACAGCCTGCTCCTGAACATTGGTAAAACCAAGGAGCTGATCGTGGATTATAGGAGAGGACAGCGGGAGACACACACACCACTGAGGATTAACGGGGCTACCGTGGACAGGGTGAGCAGCTTCAAGTACCTGGGGGTCCACATCTCAGAGGACCTGACATGGTCAACACACATAGGCACAGTAGTAAAGAAAGCGAAGCAGCGCCTCTACCACCTGAGACAGTTAAGGAAGTTCAGAGTATCGGGGAAGATACTTCAGTCCTTCTACTCAGGAGCTGTAGAGAGCATCTTGACCGGAAACATCACTGCCTGGTATGGGAACAGCACGGCACAGGACAAGAAGGCCCTACAGAGTGTGGTGCGCTCAGCCGAGCGTACCACGGGTATTGCGCTACCTCCCCTGCAGGCTCTATACAACAAGAGGTGCAAATCCAGAGCCTGCAGGATAATGAAAGACCCCCACCACCCCAATAACAGCCTGTTCCAGCTGCTGAGGTCAGGCAGACGCCTGCGAATTCTAGAGACTAAGACGGAGAGGCTTAGGCTAAGCTTCTTCCCCCAGGCCATCAGAGCCTTGAACAATGAACATCGAGAGACACAGAAACTGAACTATCCACACACAAGTACATACACGACACGCACGCTGAGCACGCTCACACACTAGCAGCCACTTTAACACTCATGCCGCACACACGCACACTTATGGCCAGAGGAAAGGCCACTTAAAATAGTATAACATCAGGAACAGTGTATTGCACTACTAAAGCTAACTAGCATGTCCTATATGCTCTGTAAATACTAATGTACAGATACCGAGATGGCACACCATGTACCTGTTTATTGCACTGTTTTATTGGATTCTATTAATATGTTGTACCACTGTATTTTATTGGATTCTATTATATGTTGTACCACTGTATTGCACATCGTCGCGGGCAAGACCAGCCGCATTTCATTGTATACCTGTATGCCGTGACAATTAAAACTCTTGAATCTTGAATCTTGAATCTTGATCTCACGACGGGAGCGAGCAGAGGCGAAGAGCTTGCGTCTCAGATCCTCCGCCCCCAGAGGAGCCCACAAGAGGGGGAACCAGAGCTGGAACTAGGCCATCTCACAGGAGACGGCCTTGGCTCAACAGCCCCCCAGAGAGGCAGACTCTCCACCGGACGCCGCTCAGGTGCGTCTGATTGCCACGACCGTGGAGTCAGAGCAGCCCCACGACGCACGGCGGAGGTGGCAATAGAAAACCGCTGGTGAAGGGTGATGTTGCTAACGCTCGAACCCTCCGATGAAGACATTATAGCTTAGCCTTTTCTCTTAACTTGTGAGAGAGAGAAAAATAAAGAAATAATGTCTAGCAGCTCCAATCTTCAAACACTTTACACTAAACTCGAGTGGTGTACACAGACACTCGCCGTGGTGAAAGTAAGGAAGGAGCTGATAGTATGGCCACACCCCTGCTTATGTAGAGGAGCGGATGGGGGTGTGGCCAGGCGAATATGTGTATAAAGGTGCATGTGGAGATTTTATTCAGTATTATACTGGCGTAAGGATGTGTTCCAGAAGGACGCAGAGCGGTAGCTATACGATCTATAACAGGTATGTTTGGTTGTTTATGAATATGTTTGTTAGGGATTGGTGTTGTGGTAGGACCCAATCGCAGACAGGACAAGGAGGAAGCAGGCAGGACGAGACAGGGTGTAATTCAAGGAGAGAGCTTTACTTAAAACTTAAAGCTAATACAACAAAAACACTAGAACCAAAAACGGACTTTCAAAAAACACAAAACAAAAACCTCAGCAATGCTGGAAAAGGAGAAAACCTAACAAGGAACAAAAACCTAACACGGGGTGTATCTGACAACGAACATCACAGGAAACAGAATACAGAATAATGAACCGACACAGGGAAGGGGGCAGACAGGACTAATATACACAGGTTGATTAACACAAGACACATGAGGACTGATTAACAACGAGAGACACCTGGGATGGGAACGACAAGACTAGGAGTGACACTAAATACAAACAAGACTGAACACTAGAAACATCACATCAACACAAGGAAACTAACACCACAGGAACATTAACAGGGGAACATGCAGGGCAAGAGACACACTGGGAGACACAGTAACAGGGGAAGGACACAGAGGAACATGGAAACATTAAAGAACCACCAGTGCACCAGGAGGGTATGCACTGGTGAGGGTAGTCCAAGGGGAGGTGAAGGGAATTGTCCAGCAGGTGGAGGAAGAGGACCATGAATGAGTGGGGGGATACGTCCAGGAATGCGAGGGGGAACGAGGGCAGGACCAGGCGGAATGTAACAATGAATATCAAATATGAGCAGGGGATTTCTATCATTCATTTTAAAAGCAGAAGTCTGTATGCAAACTTCCAGAATATAAAAGAATACTTAGGTAAAAAAAAAAAAAGGAATATCAAATAATATCATTGCCGTTTCAGAAACATGGATCCGTGCAGAAAAAGGCACAAATCTTGCTCTACATGGATATTAATTTGATTGTGTCAATAGGAAGAACAGAGGGGGGTGAGGTGTGGCTTCTTTTCTTGGACAAAGGTCTCTCAACTTACAAGGTTGTTTTACTTGTTGGATTACTATTGGAATATGTATAGAAAGAATTAAACATGTAATCGTTAACTGTGTGTATAAAAACACAGGATCTAATATCAAATTCTTCACAGAATATATGGAATAGTTGTTCACTATAACAAAGCAAAAGGTAAATTATGTCTGTGGGGATTTTAACACTTTCAGCGCCAGCCGCTTTAGCTATCCTTGTACCTACTGCGCCACCGCTTTAAGAGATAGGGATTTTCACTGTGTGTCGCGGTGTTTGGAGGGCTATATCTATATTCTATATTATAGCTATGGAGACAATACTATGGCTCATTTGACATTAACTATCCATCGTTCAACATGTGAAAAAGAATATATTTTTTCATGTATACGTTTGCATGTTATACGGTGGTGAATATTGTATAGTTTCAGAGTGATCCTGGCTAATTCCTGAGAACGGCGCTATGGAGCAATATGTGCATTTTGCTAAAAGCGTTAGCGTTGCTCGCCTGGACACGCTACTATTTCCAATTCAAAGGTATAATAAAATAGGTATTATGTTTCATCATGAATGCATCAAAGGGGGGGGGCTAGTTTTTTTATGCTCTGATCGTCATCAACGGCATTTGTTTTGAATACTACATATGTTGATCGACTGGATCGATATGAAATCATTGTAGGATCAAGGTGGAATTGATGTCAGATCGTCCTTAGCTTTGATCGGGGGTATCCCAAAAAGAATATTCTTTTTGGCGTTACACTCACCCAATGAGAGTCCTCGCTGCCAGGTGAAAAGAGGCTGCTGGCTGTCTCCTATGTATCGGAGGAAGCATGTGATAGACTTCAGGGCTCCCTAGACCGGCAAGTAGGGGGCAAATGCGTGCAACGACCAGGAAGGGGAGGGGGGAATTGGCATAACGACTAAATTGGGATGGGAGGAAATATACAAGAAAAATAGGAGAAAAAGTGGATAAAAAAATCCAGCACAACACATGCATCGAGCGGCCATGGACACGGTCCAATGTGATCGGGTGAACCGCTACACTTGCCTGGACCAAAATTCTCTGCCCGGAGGGGTTTAGATGTAACACACGGTGTGAAATAAGGTTTCAAAGGGTGGGCGATACTGCCACCTAGCAGGATGCGGCCGGTATTGCACTCTAGCGATCTCAGCATGATTTCCTATGGTTACACCGAGGTCCGTGAACCTGTAATGAATAAAAAAATGTAATAAAAGAAAAAACTATGAAAACACGACTATACATGGCGGCCGGGTAGCGCAGCGGACTAAGCGTCTGCCTACCAGAGACACTGGTATCGAATCCAGCTGTCAGCGGTTCCTCCGGCTTGGTCGGTCGTCATACTGACACAATTGGCAGTGTTAGCGGGAGGGAAGCCAGTGGGTGGTAATCTGGTTGTTGTAAACAGCGACTCCTACAGGTCGGTCAGGGCGCCTGCACAGCGATGAAGGGATCTGGGTGAGGTAGTGTGCCCTCCCATGCGTTACACTCACCCAATGAGAGTCCTCGCTGCCAGGTGAAAAGAGGCTGCTGGCTGTCTCCTATGTATCGGAGGAAGCATGTGATAGACTTCAGGGCTCCCTAGACCGGCAAGTAGGGGGCAAATGCGCGCAACGACCAGGAAAGGGAGGGGGGAATTGGCATAAC
This sequence comes from Notolepis coatsorum, assembly GCF_963971535.1. Taxonomy (NCBI): domain Eukaryota; kingdom Metazoa; phylum Chordata; class Actinopteri; order Aulopiformes; family Paralepididae; genus Notolepis; species Notolepis coatsorum. The sequence continues at coordinate 71,596,259 of NC_140175.1, forward strand.
GACTAAATTGGGATGGGAGGAAATATACAAGAAAAATAGGAGGAGAAAAAGTGGATCAAAAAAGAAAACACGACTATACTCGGGTATGGTGCTCAACCGCTGGCGAGATAACCCGACTATCATCGGGTCTGGCGCTGAAAGTGTTAACATGTTGAATCCAAACGAACACAAAATAACAGATGAAGAAGAATTTGTTGAAGCGATATACAGCATGAGCCTTTTCCCATCAGTTAAAAAAGCAAACAGAAGACATCCCACTGCGCCGCCCTGGTGGACAATATTCACAAACAATATGGAGAACATCACTGTGAGCGGATTATTATTTTGTACAAAATAAACGTATTTCCGGTGCTTTAGACGTTGCTCTTTTATTTTGAAACCCCCCGACCGGAAGTATTTATGATGCTTCGTTATCTGCTTGTGTGTCCGGTTCTGTGTTTGTTGGTTTTAACGTTAGCTAGCAGCAGGGGTGGATGCCGTTGTGCAAATGCAAGCAGCTACAGGCACTCGAGGTCGAGGAAGAGCTGCTGAATTTAATCGGCAGGAGAGAGAGAGCTCGTCAAAGCCGTGTATATCACTGTGTGGCTGTGGTGCGGTCGTATAGGCACGAAAGTGCAGCTCGAACTGCCTGTTGTATTAAATTAATTGATTGCTGTTTAACTTGTCCGTGTCCAGTCCTTTCGATTAGCCCCACCGTTCATTGTAAACAATGATGCATGTAATTATATTAACGTTACTGTGTTGTTGTAGCTATGTTAATAAATTCTGAATGGCATTAACGTTAGTTGGGTATGATAGCATTGAATAGCATCAATGCTAGCTGGCTGGCTACAACGAATTCTCACAAGCTGGCATCGTAAAATATCAACACCAGCCATGGGAATACTGTTTACTAAATTGTGGAGGCTTTTAATCGTCAAGGTAAGAGGATTTGAAGGCGCTATGGAAGTCCCCTGCGGCTCCACTTTGTTGAAATGTACATACTAGGGCTATAGGATAACCACCGGTTAATTCGCGATTTTTTATTGGTTTGTCATGACAAACCAATTACATAATCTAACATATGTGTAAGAAACTAACATATTCCAGTTAACGGTATATTTTTTTAATGATTCGTTACGGCAAAATCAATACTTCCATTTGTATAAATTACGTTAACTCGAGGATAGTATTCCAGCCTGCGGGACCAATATTATTATATGACAGCCCGCCCCCATTCGCTAACCAACCAATCACTGCTACGCAACATCAACGCAACGGTTGTTCACATTAGATTTTGGGGAGACACACTCTACAACACCCTCTGCAACATCTGCAACCATGTTGCGTTGAAGTCGCGCTGATGTTGTATTGCAGTTGCGTTGCAGTTGCTATAGCATGTAGAGGCCTTTACACTAAGGCTGTCAAAGTTACCGTGATGTTAACGCGTTAAGGCACAATTCTTTTAGTGCCACTATGAGCAGCACATCCATGCACTATTTATGGGCTGATTGCATAAGAAGAGAGGGAGAGAGAGAGCGAGAGAGTGTGTGTGTGTGTGTGTGTGTGTGTGTGTGTGTGTGTGTGTGTGTGTGTGTGTGTGTGTGTGTGTGTGTGTGTGTGTGTGTGTGTGTGTGTGTGTGTGTGTGTGTGTGTGTGTGTGTGTGTGTGTGTGTGTGTGTCAGAGAGAGAGAGAGAGAGAGAGAGAGAGGGGGGGGGAGGGTGAGTCCTCAGCCCTTGTGTGGGTAAATGTAACAAGTTCCTAACGTTTTCTTTCCCCTATTAAATTATTATTTTCTTTTAAGTTATTTTGTGCATCACTCTGTTTTGAATTTGATGCAAATTTGCAATGCATGAGGGTCATCCTTTTGTGTTAAATGGCTGCATAAAGCAAGCATTTGTTGACTCATGTTGATAAGAGTATTAAAACTTGAGAAATATCAGTTTAAGGTGAACAGATAAAAAATATGTGATTCATTTGCGATTAATCGCGAGTTAACTATGGACAATCATGCGATTAATCAGATTAAATATTTTAATCGGTTGACAGCCTTAATTCATACATGTAATTATACCAAAAAGAGTCAGAACTGAGGAAACATGAGCTGCTTTTAGAATGGACTTACTTAATTATAACTGGAATAGAGTATGTGAAGAGGAGGATGTGGACAAAGCATCTATTATTAGACACATTCAAAAATCTATTATGATAGAAACTGCCCAATAAAACAATATACTAACAGGAATAAGTACCAAGATAATCCATGGATGACCAAGGGACTACAACATGCTAGTGAAAGTTTCTGTCATTAAAACTCATCCAAAATATTCCCAAGGCCATCAGTATCACAACATGAAAAAAGCGCACTTTCGCCATTCCACATTTATTGATTAGAAAAGATTTCTGATAAAATGTTAAAATCTATAAAAGACTGTTTACAGATTTCTGACATTAAAATCCATAGAAATATTCCCAGTATCTATAACCCTAGGCCAACCAAGACTAATCTCCACCAAACTGCCTAGGAGATTAGTCTAATAAACCCTCTTCCTACGGATAAGTCAGATTCATTCATCTTTATTAACGTGTGTGTATTTAGCATTCAGTTCTTAAGATGCATACAAGACCTTGGCAGGAGTGTGGACTCCGGGGTTTGTGGTGGAGAGGCGCACACGGAGACTAAGCGGTACAGGGTGTCCTTTGTCCCCACAGCCATCAGACTGTTCTACACCATATGACCCCCCCTCCTCTCTCTCTCTCTCATGACCTGGGCTGCAGGCTGCCCGCCCCCATTGGACAATGTGTACTTTTATATAGCAATCTTTTTTACTTAACACTGCAATAGTGCTAACTATTTATTTATTTATTGATTGGAACTTTATTTAATTTTTACTTCAGTGCTGACCTTCATTGTTTGTTTGATGTATTGGTTGTCCTTTTTATTGCTTTTTATTGTCTGTCAACTGCACTGAGCTACCAGATACCTGAATTTCCTCAAGGGGATGAATACAGTATCTATCATTCAAGAGCCAACTCATGTTTGTTTCAAACAAGCTGGATTCCCCTGTGAGAAATGTGTCACTGTGGCTGCGGCTAGCTGTTTTGGTTTGGTACCAACTCCAGGTTCTGCTCTGCACCTCCTGAATTCCACTCTCACTTGGCTCTCACCATAATCTTGAAGCATCCGGGTCATGGCACCAATTGTTAGATTTCGTTAATTAATGTTACTTATCCTGTCTTTCTTTCAGATTTTCTGCATTGTGTTGTTGGATGTTGAAATGAAGTCACTCGGATCAAATCTCCCCTTGCTATAATATACGATACACAGGCTCGCGGTATTCTCTTTATAACACAGGTTTATTGGCATAAACAGCAAAATAGTTACAATTAGGTTGCTCTCAGGTTGTCTCTGTGTGAGCTGAATATCGAAGAAGGAGACCGAAAAAGCCATCTCTCCTCCAAGCTGAAATACCAAAGAAACAACCAGATTCTCTCTCTCCCTGGCATAATATGCCCATTTGTTATCATCCTCTCCTTTGGTTATCTGATTGATTGATTGATTGATTGATTGAACATTTTATTAACAGATTGCAGAATGGGTACAATACAGTACAGCTCAATACACACAATTGTTAAGGGGATGCAGACCAGAGAAAGACTTTCGTCTTGTTTACATCAGGGTCCCCCATTTTCAATTCATCATAACATATATGACATACATGACATACAGATAGACAGTACTGCTATATCTATAAATTTATGACATACCAGATTTACAAATACAGTACTGTTTGTGATACAAAAGAGAGTCTAAAAAAGAGAGTATATACATTTGACGAAGAAACTGTACATTGGAGGAGGTTGGGTAGGTGGGGGGGGGGGGGGGGGGGGGGGGGTTGGGTAGGTGGGTTGGGGTGTGGGGGGGGGGGAAACTGTACATTGGATTATCCACGAAACCTTACTTGGTCCCAAGAAGAGGGTCTCGTGTATTATTGGGTTAGGACATTTACTGTACATTGGAGGGGGTTGGGTTAGGACATTAACAGGGGCCAGTTTCGAATTGCCGTCTCTCGTAGGTGCTCTTTGAGAGTGGTTTTGAAAGTGGGTAGTGAGTCACATTCCTTTACAGCTGTGGGTAGGGTGTTCCACATTGATGTGGCATAATTGCGAAACGTGTTTTGTCCCTTGTTTGAGCCGAATCTGGGTTTCACATGATTTGTGGAGCTCCCTCTGTTGTTGTGGTCGTGGTATTCACTGACCTTTGGGAAGTAATTTGACATGTACATGGGTACCTTAGTTGTGTAGTGTATCTTGTAGACCAGGCCCATTGCAAGTTGCTGTACTCTGTCATCTACTCTAAGCCATCCTAGGTTGTCAAAGTTGGCAGGGGTGAGGTGGGTTCTAGGAGTAAGGTCAAGCAGTAGTCTGACCAGTTTGTTTTGTGATGTTTGTAATTTTATTTTTAGCACCTTTGAGGTGCTTTGGTACCATGAGGTGCAAGCATAGTCGTAGTACCCTTGAATGAGTGCTCCTGCCAGAGTCTTCAGGGTATTCTTGTTTACCAGAGAGGAGATCCGGTACAAGAATCTAGTTCGTTGGTTGACTTTTTTTTATTACATTGGATGCCATTTTGTCACAGGAAAGATTTGCCTCTAGGATGGAACCTAGGTATGTAATTTCATCTTTCCTTGTGACAATATTGTCACCCACTGTAACTGAGAAGCCGTCGGTCTTGCTGAGTTTGTTATTTGAACCGAAGAGAATGGACTCTGTTTTACCCAGGTGTAATGATAGTTTGTTATCAGCGAGCCAGGTGCAGATTTTGCCTAGTTCCGAGCTGAGGGTTTTTTCAACCTGTAACTTGTTCTTGTCAGAGACCAGCAGGGCTGAGTCGTCCGCGAACAGGAACAAGTTGCAGTCACAAGCTGACGACATGTCATTTGCATAAATTCGGAACAGTAGCGGACCTAGTATGCTTCCTTATGGAAAACCACAGCTCACTGGGAGGGGGGGGGATAGGGTACCGTTTACCGCCACCATCTGTTCTCTCCCCTCCAGGTAGGATTGTATCCAGCTCACTGATAGACTATCAAAACCAATTGCTTTTAGCTTGTCAATCAGAATGGAGTGATTGACAGTGTCGAAGGCCTTTTGTAGGTCCAGCATGACCATGCCGCAGTATTTGCCCGCGTCCACCTCTTGTTTGATGTGGTCGTTCAAATAGAGAAGGCATGTGTCAGTGGAGTGGGATGTTCTGAAGCCAGATTGGAATTCGTAGATTAGATTTTTTTTTCGCAAGGTACTTCGTATACTATTTTTTCCATGACTTCTTCCATGAAGTCTTTGGGTACGTGACGTGTCCCTGTTTTATGGAGAGGTTTATTATGTGTGTGATGACTGGGGTGATGGCGGCTGCTGAGTCTCTGAGGAATTTGGAGGGGATATTGTCATGGCCAGTGGCCTTGTTTGGTTGGAGGGCGCTCAGTTGTACCTCAGCTGTTGTTACCATTTCAAGTTTGAAGTCGTCTTTGCGGACCCCTAGGTTTTTGTAGTATGCTACTATGTGTTCTACCCCAAAATGCGGGAGGGTAGTTTATTAACCAGTGTTGTTGCTATGTTTGTAAAGAATATGTTTAGGTATTTGGCCACATCCAGTTTGTCTGTGATCTCCCTTTCTGACGCCTTAAAGTTCCACACAACCTCGGTTCTCATTGATTTTTTCCCCCTGCGAGAGATGCCATCTGGATACTTATCTAGTCTAGCTAGCTAGAATGTTGACACTTGACATAATATCAGGTCAAAAATAAGAATAGATTGTTATTTTCAAATAAACACTTTCTCGGCTTAAGGTCCAAGTGACCTTAGACCTATATAATTATCTTAATGATTTTATCTTCTAAGAAAACGCTACCCAAATCATACAGTAGTAAGAGAGTTTTATTTTAAATGTTGTGAAATGTTGTGTTTTTTCCTATGGATGAAGAAATGTGTTTATGTTTACATTTTGTCTTTACTGTAGTGTGATGTAATGTTTGTTATGTTTGAATTAAATAAAGATCAAATCAAATCAATTGTAGGTTTTGGTCTTTTCGCAGGCTATGGTAACTATACGAAAACAAGCTCTGTTTTTAAGCTTTGTAATTTGTATATTATAATTCCAATTCAGTCTACTGAACATGGCAAATAAAGTCAACTTGAACTAGAACTTGAATTACAATTCAATGATGGATTGAATTCATCATTTAACAGACTGTTGATCAACCACCGGTAACGGAAGTCTCAGACCTGATGAAGGAGGGAAATCCTTCCAGAATGGCTTCAGTGTTACCTCCCAATGACACATTCAGTAGAGAACTACCTCCCAATGACACATTCAGTAGAGAACTACCTCCCAATGACACATTCAGTAGAGAGAACTACCTCACAATGACACATTCAGTAGAGAACTACCTCCCAATGACACATTCAGTAGAGAACTACCTCCCAATGACACATTCAGTAGAGAACTACCTCCCAATGACACATTCAGTAGAGAACTACCTCCCAATGACACATTCAGTAGAGAGAACTACCTCACAATGACACATTCAGTAGAGAGAACTACCTCACAATGACACATTCAGTAGAGAACTACCTCCCAATGACACATTCAGTAAAGAGAACTACCTCACAATGACACATTCAGTAGAGAACTACCTCACAATGACACATTCAGTAGAGAACTACCTCCCAATGACACATTCAGTAGAGAGAACTACCTCCCGATGACACATTCAGTAGAGAACTACCTCACAATGACACATTCAGTAGATAACTACCTCCCAATGACACATTCAGTAGAGAATGATAGGTTATGTATATAACCTAGTTATATGAGAACTGGCTGAGCGTCCTGCTCTTCGCCATCGAGATATACCTCATCTCCAGTACCTAGTGTACTCCATCAACGAATAAAAACAAATACACCCAGCACCTGCCAGGCCCCGCCCTAGTGACGTACTATATAGCACTAGGCGTGGTCACCACTCGCTCTTCCTCGGAAAACCGTTTCCAAAGAAAAGTTTCCCCAAGGGACCTCAGGGCAAGCTAAGAGCAGGACGCTCAGCCAGTACTCATATAACTAGGTTATATACATAACCTATCGTTATATAGTCGTACTGGCGAATCGCGTCCTGTTCTTCGCCATCGAGATATGGGGAGAGAGCAGACGCGAGGACCGACAAATGCACCCCCTGAGGACCCGAAAGCCCACATCAGGGGGGAGGGGAGTCCCGTCACCCCTCCTTCCTAGTGAAGAGGGGGCGGCAGTCAACTCCACCCAAGTGCGAACAAGAGGGAACTAGAACCTCTTTAACGCACAGCACAGGCGGGACCACGTGTGACACAACACATTGTGGCCCACACCCACACACCCCTGCTACCCCACCGAAGGACGGGAAGCAGGAGAGGTTCCAGACCTCAGAACCGCCTGGGAGACAGAACCCCCGGTCATGTCCATGAGGTAAAACCTTACGAAGGGACCCGGTGAGGACCATGAAGCCGCAGCACAGATGTCCTCCACCGAGGCCCCACCCAGCAGGGCGGCAGAGGCCGCCACCCCACGAGTGGAGTGCGCCCTGACGCCCCCAGGGGGAGCCAGCCCGGCCAACGTGTAGCAAAGGGCAATGCCCTCGCACAACCAATGGGACAGGCGCTGTTTCGACAGTGCCTTACCAGCACGAGAGCCACCGTAACAGACAAAGAGCTGATCGGTAGCCCTGAGGCCCTGAGAACGGCTGAGGTAAACCCCCAAGCCCGGACCGGACATGACAGGTGAAGGCTCGCCTCCAACTCACTAGCGTGAGGAGGCGGATGAACGCCTGAACCATAATATCCCTGGAGCGGAAAGAGCTCCGGATATTCTTTGGCACGAAGACTGGATTAGGCCTCAGAGTGGCACCGCTATCGAAACGAATAGACAGACACTGAGGCCGCACGAGAGAGCACAGAGCTCACCCACGCGCTTAGCGGAGGTGACGGCCAGCAGGAACGCAGTCCCAAAGGCCTTGCTCAAGAGGCTCAAACGGGGCCTCGGACAACCGACCGAGGACCAATTGAAGATCCCAACTCGGAGCCAGAGAACGTTTCACCGGCTTAAGGCGCCGAGCGCCAAGCAGTAAACGCTTCACAAGAGGGTGGCCTTACACCACTCTTGGAAAATACGCCACCTACCCGCGTAACCCGCGATAGTGGAGGGAGCATGCGCGTTCCGGATGGTACCAACCACAGAAGGATCCATCCTCTCCAGACTCACCCTCTCACCAGCCAACCCATCAGCGGCTGGCCCAGCACAGGGAACTAACACAGAGACCTGTGCGCTTGAGAGAGGGCCCGCGATGACCAAGAAACAGGCCATGACGGGGATACCAAGAGCTGGATCAGGACCGGGAACCACACAGCTGCGCCCCGGTCCCGCGCAATCAGGATCAAGGACCTGCGCTCCTCAACGTACCCGCCCCAACAACTGACCTAACAGATGCATGGGGGAAGAATCCCAGGCGGCATGGCATCGGTCACAGACCTGCCTGACTGTCGATATACGACGCTGACGTCGTATTGTCCGTCCTGATCAAACACCATTTGAGGACCAGAAGGACCGCTTTCAATACCAACACATTGAACGTAGCGCAGACCGGGCAGCATGGCTTGCCAGCTGCCCCCTACTGCGTTGGCCCGACGCGTCTCCAGCGAGGGAGGCGTCGGTGAAAAACGTGACGTGTGACAGCCTACTGCCCATGGGGACCCCCCTGGCGAGGACCCCAGGCCCTCCCCAGGGGGCGAGGTCCCCCAGTACTGACACGGGAACCTTAGCCGCTTCCACTTGCCTCTCACCGGGTCTATTTCCATACTGGAAAAGAACCACCTCCGTAACCTCCTCCTGGGGTGAAGAGGAGGCCAAGAGGGACCACGGAATGAGCAGATGCCATCATACCGAGCAAGCGTATCACGGACAGCGCCGTAACCGTCCTACTGTAGGACGGAACCTCCCGAGCGTGTCGACAACACGCTCTGAGAGGGATGCCCATAGCACTCCACCCGTTGACTGGGAAGAGGAGTACTCTACTTCCAGTCTACAGCAACCCCAGGCTGGTAGGAAACCTGCCTGGTATGAGACCTGACGATCCACCTTGAGCGCCAAGGACCAGAACGTCGTCAGGGCAGAATACACTTCGTAAACCCCTGACGACACAGATGCCCCAGTGCGGCCTCCACGCACTTGGTGAAGATGCGGGGAGCCAGAGAAAAGCCGAACGGCAGCCCCTGGTACTCATACGCTAACCCTGCAAAGGAAGCGTAGGTAAGCCCTAGGATGGAAGATCGGGGATGCGAACACGCATCCTACAGGTCTATGGAGGAGAACCAGACCCCCACCTGACAGTATTCAACAGGTAGGAGACGATCCAAAAAATGCTGAACCTTCCCATGGGACAGGTCCAGCATGGGTCTGACACCCCCCCTCCCGATTTCTCAGGCACCAGAGAACACCGGGAGGAAAACGCCACGACGATGGCTTGCTTCGTCCACATAGATTGGATCTCGGTGACCAGAGCTGTCACTGCTGGTGACCCTGACAATAGGGTCTGTACCAAACCCGAAAACGGGTGGGGTTGTGTAAATACAAGTCCCCGCCTCAGCGTTCTCTCCATCCACCTCGACATATGGTACTGCTGTAGCCATATGTGATGACACTCCCAACGCACCCGCCGCCATGTGGCGCAGGTCCGCTAGGAACTGTAGATAGGCGGCCCGGTCCCACCCGCTGTGCGTAGCCAACCCTGGACCCGTGCGAGCAGAGCGTTCCGTGTCGGGACATCTGACCCTGACACTACCCACGAGGCAATCGCACCCAAGGGGGGACCCCGACAGAAAGGGCCGGTTTGATACGGATACATGCAAGGTGTGAGGCCCCCATGAGTTCCTACACACCGTAGCCCTGCAGTGATATTACTACCACCCAAATCACGCACACCTGCGAGACCACTGCCAATCTTTCAGGAGTGGGAGGCACTAACATGATACCCGGCCTGGCGAAGGCGAGGTCGGGGAAGCCTGCACTGTGTGCCTCAAAAAGGTTTCGAGCCCCCCTGCTGACAACACTTGTAGTTGACAGACGTAACACCAGGTTCAACCAAACACAGCTTATGGTGTGGGAGCCGCTTGACAGCACAACTTTCTCACGGACAGACCCAGGCTCAGCCATCAACTGGGTGTCAGCCCCTGTCCCCATGAGAAGCGAAACGTGGGGCCGCATGCGCTTCAACGAAGGCTCGCGGCCCGCAGCCAAAGGAAACAAATCAGAGCCCCTTTTCCGCTGATGTTGGGGGAGGGAGTGATCGGAGAGCGGGCTGTATATTCAGGGCGACGGCTTGTATATTCCAAGCCGAGCTCATCCAACATGGCCGATCCCTCGGCCGCCAAGGCTGTCGGCCTTGTGGACACCTGTCGACTCAACGCCCAGGATACCTCTGGCGGGGGAAAACATGGCCGCCTGTCGAGGGCCTCGCCATAGCCGCTGACGAGGCCGTGCTCTCACCTCTGGCTGCGCGGCGTGAGGCGGTGTGGGGTCTAGGACAAATACCGCCCGCGCTCCAGCGGAAGACCAAGATCCTCTGCGGAGAGGGGAGTCCTGAGCGGTTATAGCTTGCGGCTAGGTCAAAGCTAATAACGTCAACAACCTCGCGCGATATGTCGACGTCGGCTGGCCCTCAAGGCCCCGCCACCAGACACCATTTTTGACAAACAGCAATTCGAACACAGTTACTAATCACTGCCAATTCCATACAGGCTTTAGCACCCCACCAGCCACTCGCCGGGCCGACCCACCTCATGGCGTCGGCCGGGCGGGGCACTGTTTCAACATGTCAAAAGCAAAGGACTGATGCTAACATGGAGCACCAGTGGTGGTTGCAACCAGCAACCTCCACTGTGGTGTGCACCATGAAGGGGTTAATGAATAAATGAACTAACACCACGAATATACTGTAGAATGGGCTAGCCCATGCACACAACGTTAAAGGGATGCGGACCAGAGAACCAGTCCCGCATTCATTCATAATATTCACAAACAGCACACCAGCCCTAGACCTCAGCCCATTTACCCATGAAAAGGTAAACAAAGCCCCCCCGCAATACTCCCCCAGTAGACACCGATTGACCGTCAGCATGAATGGTTAAGAGGAGGGAAGACTGTAGTGTAGACAGACATTCCCGCAGCAGGGAGACAAAACAGAAACAGTAGCCCAACATAGCATAGCGTTAGCCGCGCGCTCCAGGATAATGGGGAAAACAACAACGTTTACCCAGATATCCCGCCGCTTGGGCCAATACACAACTCGTTGTCTCCCGGGACAACTCGAGCACATCACAAACGCCTGCATTGTCATGCCTAGTGACATCCCACAGCGGGGAACAGTAGAACAGTGACCCAGCATTATAGCATTTAGTATTAGCAGCGCGTTCCAGGACAGCTTGGGAAACGTCCACCTCAGAGGGACGTTTACCCTAACATCCTGCCCCTGGCGCCGATATACAACTCGGTTGTCTAACAAAACAACAAGCAGCATTACTAACACCAGCGATAATGCCTAGTGGCGCAGGTCCTACCTTGTGTGAGGTAGCTCGATAGCTACACCTCACACGCCGTCCCTCTGTCTGCTGTCAACAAGACGAGGAGACTACAGACTCGACGCTGAGATGCATCGAAATGCATCCCGCTGCAGAGTCGCAGAACCCATACGAGCGCCGTCAGAACATGCCGCGAAGATTCCAGGGGTAGGCAAATCTCCGGTAAGCACTCAACATTGCGTAATTTCTCTAAACTTTTCATAACAACTAGTTACACAGGGTGCAAGCATTCGCTATGATGGAAACGAAAATAGAGGAAGAGCGAGTAGTGACCATGCCTAGTGCTATATAGTACGTCACTAGGGCGGGGCCTGGCAGGTTCTGGGTGTATTTGTTTTTATTCGTTGATGGAGTACACTAGGTACTGGAGATGAGGTATATCTCGATGGCGAAGAGCAGGACGCGATTCGCCAGTACGACTATATAACTACCCATTGGACTCTCAAATCCCCTTTTGTTACCTGCTTATGACTTATTCTAAAAGTTAACTATTTAACTTTTAACTTATTTAGTTAAAGACTTGTTTGTTTCCTCATCTAGTTTATAGGTCCTTATGATTTGTGCAACTTGAAAGTGAAATGTTACCAAAATGCTGCTTGAACGTAAAAGCTAACGGATGTTCAGTCATTCTCCAAACAATTTTTACAGCAGACTGTTGTTTATCATCCCTTGCATAACATCAGCTACTGTATCAAAGAGACCTGGCCCACCATCTCCCAGCCATCTTTCTTACTTGAACGTGTGTGTGTGTGTGTGTGTGTGAGTGTGTGTGTGTGTGTGTGTGTGTGTGTGTGTGTGTGTGTGTGTGTGTGTGTGTGTGTGTGTGTGTGTGTGTGTGTGTGTGTGTGTGTAGGTGTGTGTGTGTGTATGTGTGTGTGTGTGTATGTGTGTGTGTGTGTGTGTGTGTGTGTGTGTGTGTGTGTGTGTGTGTGTGTGCACATGCATTCTACGTGCATGTGTGTATGTTTGTGTGTGTAAGAAGTAAGTACACAATACATCAAAAGCCAAGTGGGTTCCTGTGTGTGTGTGTGTGTGTGTGTGTGTGTGTGTGTGTGTGTGTGTGTGTGTGTGTGTGTGTGTGTGTGTGTGTGTGTGTGTGTGTGTGCGTGTGTGTGTGTGTGTGCGTGTATGTGTGTGTGTGTGTGTGTGTCTGTATGTGTGCACATGCATTCTACGTGCATGTGTGTCTGTTTGTGTGTGTAAGTAGTAAGTACACAATACATCAAAAGCCAAGTGGGTTCCTGTGTGTGTGTGTGTGTTTGCGTGTATATGTACATGTTTGTGTGTGTGTGCGTGTGTGTTTTTACCAGTGGAAAACTCCTTGTCTGGATCACTTTGGGTGATGGCAGACTCACAGTCTTTCTGGCTCTGCTGGACATGGGTGGGTTATGCAACCTCCCTCTCTCGTTCTCTCTCTCGCTCTCTCTCACTCACACACATTCACACACTGTCCACCATTGTATCTCTCTCTGGTTCTGTCTCTGTCTCACACACACACACACACACACACACACACACACACACACACACACATACATACATACATACATACATACATACACAAACACATTCATTCACATCCATCTCCCCTCTCTTCTCTCTGTTTCACACACACACACACACACACGCACGCACGCACACACACACACACACACACACACACACACACACACACACACACACACACACACACACACACACACACACACACACACACACACTCTCTCGCTCTCTCTCTCCCTCTCTTCTTACGCAATCAGCCCATAAATAGTGCATGGATGTGCTGCTCAATTACTGTGTTTTTACTGGAAATGGAGCGAGACAAAGGGGCGGGGCTTGAACCCATGCCCACGCAGGGCCACGTGTGGAGGGGTTCTGAACCACACACCATGTTTTGACTGAAGAAGCCATCTGCCTCAGATTTATTTTTATTTCAACCAGGAAAACAACACTGACTCATTCCTCATGATGACAGTATGAAGATAGGTCTTAAAGGGTAAGTTCAGAATTTCAGACCCGTAGCCCTATATCCTACTCATATATAGATAAGATATAGATAGATAGATAGATAGATAGATAGACAGACAGACAGACAGACAGACAGACAGACAGACAGACAGACAGACAGACAGACAGACAGACAGACAGACAGACAGACAGACAGACAGACAGACAGACAGACAGACAGACAGACAGACAGACAGACAGACAGACAGACAGACAGACAGACAGACAGACAGACAGACAGACAGATAGATAGATAGATAGATAGATAGATAGATAGATAGATAGATAGATAGATAGATAGATAGATAGATAGATAGATAGATAGATAGATAGATAGATAGATAGATAGATAGATAGATAGATAGATAGATAGATAGATAGATAGACAGATAGATAGAAGCTCTTGCTAAAACGGGCCTTTCTGCAGGGGTGTTGGTAGAGTGGGTGGTCTGGGTCATGTGTGATTGTGAGTGCTTTGCGGATCAGGGATGAGGTGACACAATCAGATAAGTTGGGGGTGGGAATACCAATGAGTTTGCTGGCTAAAGGAGTTATCTTCAAGAATTTGTATCTTCATCTATGATGTTTTTTACTTTCTCAACAAAGTCAATGCTGTGCTTCATACCTCACACTTCTCCTCGGAACTAAAGTAAACTGAATGGGTTCAGTGGAGAAATGGTTTCTGAAGTAAACCCTAGGCACACAGCTTTGCTTTTTGGAGGTTTCAGGGCTTATTGTACAGACTGAAGAGTGGCTCCGTTACTTTGCATTAGCCGGGGCTGCGGGTATCAAGTCTGAAGAACAGCATGTATTGTGTTGAGACTCACAAAGGTAATTGTGGGGCTAGGTGTCCAAAAATTCTGATCTTACTCTTTAATATCTTGTGTGTGCAAGACACATGCGAGCATGGATGCAGTCATGCATGTGCTCTCTTTTTCACACACACACGCACACACACACACACACACACACACGCATGCACACAGACATGCATGCACACACACGCACACACTCACGCGCACACACACACACACTCACGCGCACACACACACACACACACACACACACACACACACACACACACACACACACACACACAGGGTACAGGGAAGGAAGGGAAGGGAAGCAATGAGAGGAAAGGTTGCGCAATCACCTTCCAGAACCTTTCCATAACAGAAGAGAGGAAACCAACACTCAGTCTTTAACTTTCTCCTTCATATTCAGTTTTCCAAGTATTTAAGTGGTCTGGAATAAGACAAACCCACTTTACACACACACACACACACACACACACACACACACACACACACACACACACACACACACACACACACACACACACACACACACACACACACACACACACACACACACACACACACACACACACACACACAAAACCTTTTCTATCCCCCCCCCCCCTAAGTATTAAGATAGACCCCCTTGCAGCTGTGCTGTGTATTCTTATTGTTTCAGTTAGAGCAAAGGAACATCAATTTCTCCATCTATTTCTGGACTAAGCCGCTTGCTTCACCGGCCTCAACCAGGTGGTTCCTGGTTCTATCTTGTGTCACAACACTGCTCCTGTGTCGTGCTCCTCTGAGAGAGCCGGCCCGCAGTTGAAAAAACAACAAGGTCTTGCAACGGTTTGCACAGCCCAGAATTTGCACACTATATACACTAAGGTTTTGCACAACTCTCAATAAAGATCCTCTCATGCCTTTTATACACAGCTATCTTTGAACACTCGTGTCAAACTGTGTCAGCATCTGACACCAGCAGTTCCTTTCCTTTCCCTTCCCTCTGTAATGGAGCTCACCCTTCCTCTTCTCCTTACGCGCCCCGCTCACTTCTGCCGTCGTCCCTTCATTTCCTGCAGCTGTAGCTGAACCCTGTGATGAAGAGAGCTAGCTTGTGTGGATATTCCCAAACCGAATAAACAATACATTTATAAGCACACAACTGTATAGGGAGCTGTAGCAAATCTGGTGGATTTGAATATGGCCACCATGCAGTGATGTCATAAGGGACATTGAATCCTTGTATTGTGTTTATTACAGCACAGTGAAATGATAAGGTAGCTATACCATGTCCCTATAAGACTAAGGTATTGCTATATTTTCTACATTATTTCATGGTGCTGTAATGAACCCAACACCAGCGAGCCAAACTGTTCCGTATCCGCTTCCATTCATTTGTGCTAAGCCAGGCTAGCTTGCAGCCGGATAGCTTTCCACTGAACGCACAGAGAGGAAATTGGAGTCTATCTCCTTGGCTGACTCCGGAGAAGACGACAAGTGCATTTCCCATAATGTTGGAGTGTTCCTTTAACTAACCTCCCTCACTGCCACTGCTTCAGCGAGACTTCACCTCCACAGCAGACACCAGAACCACCCCCTCCTCCCACAGTAGCTCATTATCCTCATATACAATCGCTAAAGAAATAGACTTGAAGTTCTTCTTAACCCTTTCACTACCACACTACAGAAGGTTAACCCTTTACTATCACACTACAGAGGTAGCGTGGCAGTGAAAGGGTTAACCCTTTGTCGTGTGGCAGTGAAAGGGTTAAGAAAACTTGACTTGTATTGTCACAGTGAAAGTGTTAACCATCTGGTAGTGTGGCAGTGAAAGGGTTAAGACCAATATACCCCTTTATAGTATATAGATACAGTGTCGTGAGCTCACAGGAAGTTGAAAGACAGAATCGGCGAGCTGGCGGCGTCCTTGTTGCCTAGAAGAACCATGAGGGTGAATAAGCAAATCAAACCCTGTGTCAGGGGCCCCACAGCCAGCTTTGGGGCCTGGTTTAGTACATGTATAATGCAGCTGGTAGAGTACAATTAGGCTTGCCTTCATTTGCTTTAGATTAGTGGAGTAGCTAAATGACTAAATAGCTGCTATTGGGTTGTGACCCATACAGTCTTAACTGGATTAGGTTTAAATCAGCAGTGTGTGGAAAATCCCTCATGTTCCTTTGCAAGTCTTCAAGCCACGGCTACAGTATGACTAATGGAGGTGGTGGAGCATGCGTGTGTATGTGTGTGTGTGTGTGTGTGTGTGTGTGTGTGTGTGTGTGTGTGTGTGTGTGTGTGTGTGTGTGTGTGTGTGTGTGTGTGTGTGTGTGTGTGTGTGTGTGTGTGTGTG
This sequence comes from Notolepis coatsorum, assembly GCF_963971535.1. Taxonomy (NCBI): domain Eukaryota; kingdom Metazoa; phylum Chordata; class Actinopteri; order Aulopiformes; family Paralepididae; genus Notolepis; species Notolepis coatsorum. The sequence goes on from NC_140175.1 coordinate 71,613,057, forward strand.
TGTGTGCACGTGCACACAGAGCAGGATACAGACTGAGCATTATGTCCAATCAGTCAGCACTACACTTTACTCTTTTCACCTTATGTACCTCTCTCTCTCTCTCTCTCTCTCTCTCTCTCTCTCTCTCTCTCTCTCTCTCTCTCTCTCTCTCTCTCTCTCTCTTCTGTCCTCTTTCTCTGCCTTCCTCCTCCTCTTCACTCACTCACTCACACACACACACACACACACACACACGCACACACACAGACACACACACACACACACACACACACACACACACACTTTTGTTTACGTGAAATATGGGGGTATTACATAGACTTACATGCATTCTGTAACTAACCATAACCATAACCATAATCTTAATCTTAATCTCCATCACACTACAATAGCTCATCAAACCAAATCAGGATGTCAAAAATGTCCTCATTTGGTAGCGTGAACAGCACAAATCACATGGAATCTGATCTTCTCTATTCTGATTTGGCCCACTTTCATATGTGGTCCTAAATCAGATACAGGTCAGATTCTTTGCAATGCGCCCTCAGTCTGAACAGTCCTGCGACTCATGTAACCTTTACATCACTCTAGATTGCCATTTGTCACAATTTTTACATCCATCTTCTTTATTGTTCATTTGTGCATGCAAGTCAGTTCAGGACCATGACCAGTTCACACTGGAATCTGATATTGGCCACATTAAAAAAATTATGTGAACAGCCAAACAAACAAAATCTGATCTGGGCAATAAATCATAATTGAGCACTAAGGCTTACAGAATTTAATAAATCAGAATTGAAAAGATCAGATTCCATGTGAATTGTGCTGTTCACACTGTCATGAAAGAATCTCACAGAGTCACATATGAGCAAAATAAATCTGATTTGGGCGACCTGCAGTGTGAATGTATACAGTGATCCGATGTACACCCTACACAATACAATTTCACTAAATCCCATGACAGTAAGATGTATGTAGGCTTGCATTTTTATATAAGCTATCTTATCTTATTTGTAAAATGTTTGTGATCTTATCTTACCTACATTGTTTCTCTATATTTCCTTCATATTCATTGCAGCGTGGTGCTGTCGATCATGCTGCAATTTGCCATAGAGGACAATAATAATAATCATTA